>NW_007379122.1:63871-67393 GCF_000475195.1 Diaphorina citri | reverse complement strand
GGAAAAAGAAAGAGGAAAGAAAGAGAGAGAGAGAGAGAGAGAGAGAGAGAGAGAAATGAAAAGAAACAGGTACATAAGAACTAATGTGTACTTGTTTGGTAGGCAAAGTAGGTGTATTCTGTATTGTTAAAAGTAGATAGATAATATTATAGTACCTATCTACATAGGTATATTATGTGCAGTACATGAGTAAATAACATGTTGTGTTTATCAAATGTCTTGTTATATGTTATACATAATTATGTATAGGTATGCTTATATTTATGTTATAATGTTATCCAGGATAGGAAGCTCAACATAGAACAATAATGGAGAACAATAATACGAATATACAGGGTGTCCCAGAATTTATGAACCTTCGGATTTTCTAAATCGTAAAATTGGATTCTGATTCAAAAAAATTCTGGTGTGAACATCACACGACTTTCCTTATCCTATTGAATGATGCTTATTATTTGAGTGTTCTTCTTTTACCCTAACTTTTACAATATCTCTAACCGTTTTGTCGCTATAGCTGAAAACCGCCAAAAAAACGGTCGAAATCTGTCCAAAACATTTACCTACCATGCTGGCACCGGTCGCTATACGCATTTATATGTCATAGCTACTCATTTTCCTCACGAGGCTGAGTGGGGTCAAAATACCTCCAAGCGCAGCAACCATCCTTGTCACATTTCTCAACTACCTACATACAAAATTTGAAGTCTCTAGCTTATACCGTTCCCGAGATATTGAAATACCGCCAACCATTGCACCGGTCTTAACCAAAAGTTTCGTGTCACATCCTTGTCACATTTGACAGCTACATACCAAATTTCAAGTCTCTAGCAGAGTCTGGAATATCTACATTGCAGATTGCAGACCTATACGAAGAATACAGAAGAGACTATAGTATACCTACCTACATTCAGGTGGAAAACATGATGGTGTTGTGGTTAAAGAGCAGTGGCGTAGCGTGGTCTAAATTCAAGTGTAGGGCATGTAGGGCTCATGCACAGGTCTACCAAGTCCCATCACAGTACATGCCATTAATATTTATGGGCATTAGAGTGAACTTTTGAGTTGTATGGCCGCCATACATACACGCTACGCCACTGTTAAAGAGCGATTTTCGCAATCTGTTCGCCCTAATACGGTCAAGGGAATGATGAGAGACCGCGACGACTGACGCGACGACGCGACGGGCAATCGGGCATGCTACGACACAGACCACATGAGTCTAATGTGGCAGTTGTTTCATTGCTATACGAAATAAAAACGGTGGGTGAAACACTCATCTTAAATTAATTTTAATACAAAAGCCCCTTTAGCAAAGGAATTCCCATTTCAACTCTCAATGGACACTAATAAAAATTGTAGGTCCAGCAAACATAATATCAGCAGAAAGTGGCCACAGTTATGTGTAATGTAAGCTCCTCTTCCTATTTAGCCCCAGGGAACCACCGAACCAGCGAAGAGAAAGCGAAAAATGTACCCTCCTCTATTAGACGCCGACTCGGAGAAAAAAATTTCTCCAGCCAGCCAGGCGGGAGTCGAAATGGCCTTTCTCTATAAACAGTAAACACAGATTTGTTTACAGACAGACACACACACGGACTGTTTTGAACTGTATTTTTTACAGGAAGTTGGGTGCCAGTTCAAAACTGGAACGTTTCTTCAGCAGTCACCCTGTATAAGTTATTTTCCATATAGTACCAACCTACCTACCTATGATACAAGATCCGCTTCAACAATAAAACAAAAGCCTAGGCAATTTTCTTGACTCACACGCGAGTAAACAAAGCATATAGGGTTGTAAAAGACGCCGAAATATCACATACAGATACAGGGTGTAAATTTAATATACTCTCAGAAAATTGCATAGATACCTACGTATGGTGTATAACTATTACCTAGTTATATGGTGAAAGGAAATACCTTAAGTGTAATTTTGGTAAGTGCCTAGGTAGGTAGGTATGTACATAAATGATTGTCCAAAAAAAAAAAAAAAAAAAAAAAAAAAAAAAAAAAAAAAAAAAAAAAAAAAATTTTCTCACACAAATGGTCAAAAAAAAAAAAAAAAAAAAACAAAACAAAACAAAACAAAACAAAACAAAAAACAATATCCTTCCAAGATTACCTAGGTAGGTACCTATACCTACGCTATACACCTTGATAAACTTTATGACCCGACTTATTACCTATACGTATGAAATTTAGAACCACCAACCTCCTAACCAATAATCCACCGTGCTATCCACTACAACACACACTTTTGTGATAATCATTTACTTACTCCCTCCTCCCCTTCTCTTCATAAAGATATCTTTTTGTATCTGCTATACAGCGGGGTGATGATCTCTAGTGAGGACTTGTACTTGGTCTTTAAAAGCAGAGAGAACCCTTTGAAGAACTGCCAGCTAGCTAGACTGGTTAGGGTTAGCTGTTCTCCTCCCTGTTTATAGTCCCACAGCCAGACGCTAGTCTACTCTCTGTTTAACGTCCCCTAGCTAGACTAAAGGCCATTTCTCTAATTGATCTCTGCAAATCACTGGTGATTTATTTATTTTCTTTTTAAGTTTGCTAATTTACCTACTTAAGTTTACAAAAGGTTTAGAGAGTAACTATGTATTACTTTCCATTACTATATTATGTACCTACGAAATAAAATTTATTGCAATATGAATCACTGACTTGCTACTTGCTGACAGGATGAGATTTATGCTGACTAGAGATGCAATTCAAAATGGCCGCGGTATCATTTCGACTGCAACTGTATGATCATTTATTTTCATTTGTGTCAAACAGATGTTGTGTCCACCAGTTTACAACATGTGATGTTTGTGCTTTAACATTTCATATGGAGTAAACATGAGTTTTGTAGATGATAGATACCTATGTTGATGATAAATATGTTTACAATTTTGAACAGCTCACAGGAAAAAAGATGAGGGTCCACCAGTTTACAATCCGTGATAATTTTGGGCTTTAATATTTCACATTATGATGATTTGATGAACATCAGTAATCACTTTTTTGAACAGCTCATTTTAGGAAAGATGCAGGTCCGATTTTTCCAGGAAATACCACAAGCTGGAAAAGAGGTGTCCATTAAAAATAAAGAAAAAAAAAAAGAAAAACATATTTGTAGATCTTAAGAGAAAATTTCATTATGACATAAGTCATAAAAAACTTTATAACTTTCCATATTTCGTATAGATATAGGTACCTCCCTTTCTTCCCCTTCTCTCTCCCTTTATTCCCTCCCCTCTCCTCCCCCTCCTCTCTTCTTCAAAAATTAAATTTAAATTTCGAGGCGTCTTCACTTTCGAAGGCGAGAAGGAACATAATTTTACTGCAGGGGAAATGAAAGAGAAGGAGGAAGAGAAGGAGGAGGAGGAGGAGGAGGGGGTTATTTAATTATTTTTATAGGGGTGGGAACAGGAGAGAATTGGGAGGGGATGAAAGGGAGAGGGGGAGGGAAGTACCTACCTGACAAGAATTATGATGATACTATTAATTTTTTAATTATTTGCCTCAAGG
>NW_007379122.1:51473-63838 GCF_000475195.1 Diaphorina citri | reverse complement strand
TAGGTAGGTATAGGTAGGTAGGTAGGTCTAGGCGCCTATAATGAGAAATTTCATTGCTACGAAAAAAGAACGAGTTTGGCTGTGAAACACTTATCTTTTAATACATACCTCTACTAACATTACTAACCTTAAAAAAAATTGTCTGACTGAAAAAGAGAGAGAGAGAGAGAGAGAGAGAGAGAGAGAGAGAGAGAGAGAGAGAGAGAGAGGAAAAAGAGAGAGAGATTGCTATCGTCCCGAAGTCGAAGGAAAACATTAGAGAGGAAGCCGGACGTTCCAAGAACGAACCTTATCTGTTTAGGATAAAATCCACTCTGGACAGGAGTCGAACCCGCGACCTATCGCTTACAAGGCAGACACTCTATCCTCCAAGCTAACTAGGGTAGCTCCTCTTGTTTCTCTTTCTATTCTATTTCTCTTTCTCTCAGGTCAAAGGTCATTTCTCTCTCCAACTTGTCAACATGCCCTGAGACTTATCAACTTATGTCTCTCTCTCTCTCTCTCTGACTCTTTTTAATAATGTGATGGCTTTTGATTAATTTGTTCCTTGGGTTTCTGAGGGCATTAGTCAATGTTGAACAGGGAGAGAAAGAAAGAGAGAGAGAGAGAGAGAGAGAGAGAGAGAGAGAGAGAGAGAGAGAGAGAGAGAGAGAGAACTTTTTCGTTAGAACGGCAATTAAAAATTCAGAATCCTCAGATTTGGATTTTTCACAACTTTGTACGTAGAAATCGACCTTTTATTAATAATATTTTCCCAATATTGCAACTCCACCATTTCTCTTTCTTCTTATCGTTCCATCTCTTTTTCTCTTATTCCCTTCTCTTGATCTTTTTTTCGTTACTTTTTTTTCCCTTTATCATTTAATCGTTCTCTCCCTTTCTTACTTTTTTTTATCTCTGTCCCTTCTTGTATTCTAACCTTTCTTACAGTTCTTTTCCTATTAGCATATTTATTTCTCTAGCTCTCCCTTCCTCTCTCTCTCTCTTTCTCTCTCTATCTCTCTTTCTCTCTCTCTTTCTCTCTATCTCTCTCTCTCTTACAGATTTTCTCTTATCCTTTTTGCATTTATCTGGCATCTTTTATTTTCTTTTGTTCGAGTTAAATAATCCGTTCAGCCTAAAGAACAAAGATTTCTGCGGAATACCCAAACATCCATTACAAAGACTCGCTACTCGCTGGTATTTACAAAGACTTTGCTAATTAAAATGCAAACCTCGTCTAGGATTATCTTGATTATTATTTTTATCCTTTTAATCTTTTATCCTTTCTTCTTATCCTTTTTATTATCTTTCATTCTTATATCCTTTGAATTGTTCTTACTCTTATCTTATCTTCTTCTTTTTTGACTCTATTTTGCCTACGTTCATTCTTCCTACTTGATTTGATGAGTTTATGCACGACATTCCAGGTAGTTATAGGTTGGTAATTATTTGGTCTGGCTTTGGGACCTTGAACAGGGAGTAGACCAGCTTTTAGGCTGACTGGGGGATTATAAACAGAGAGCATACGAGCCCGAAATTTCCCTTGCTGAAGAAATTGCAAAGGTTGAGTGTGAAGAGCATTCACTCGTAAATTTTTTGAAGCCCAAACCAAATGTCAGCTCAAAGCAATCACTCTAGTTAGGGCTGATTGAATTTTGCCTACGTTCATTCTTCCTACTTGATTTGATGAGTTTATGCACGACATTCCAGGTAGTTATAGGTTGGTAATTATTTGGTCTGGCTTTGGGACCTTGAACAGGGAGTAGACCAGCTTTTAGGCTGACTGGGGGATTATAAACAGAGAGCATACGAGCCCGAAATTTCCCTTGCTGAAGAAATTGCAAAGGTTGAGTGTGAAGAGCATTCACTCGTAAATTTTTTGAAGCCCAAACCCAATGTCAGCTCAAAGCAATCACCCAAGGGCTGATTGAGAGGCTGCCAAAAAAGGCCGACCCCGTCTGAACACGGGAAAAGGCGAGAAAGAAGAAGAAGAATGTAAAATGAAAATAAATAATAATAATGAGCATCACTGTTGGAAGACACACAGATGAAAGAGGTAAAAAGAAAGAAAATGAAGAACACGAGATAATTAATTAAAAGATTAAAACAAACAGAACATTTGGACTTAACAAACAAAAATCCAACACAAAATCTCTCTACAATTTGTATGTATGTAACAAGAGTAACAACACGAACAACATACAAAGAGAAATAAATGTACAATAATTGTAACAGTACAAAGAGAAACAAAACGTACAATTGTAAAACAAAGTACAGAGTCAAAACCTCAGGTACAGCTGTGGCTTTCGAAAGCATTACAGATTTACTCTGAAATTTCCCCGTATTTACTCTTAAACTCTACTAAACTCTCTCTGTAATACCTATAATACCCTATTTATGCTAGGCTTAAACACGGGTAAAACTTTCTATCTTACACAACACACTATTAATTTCTCTATGAGTTACTTTCTATCTTACAGAACACACGAAGGAAGAGGAGAAGGAGGAGGAGGAGAAGGAAGAGGAGGAGGAGAAGGAAGAGGAGAAGGAGAAGGAAGAGGAGAAGGAGGAGAAGGAAAAGGAGAAGGAGGAGAAGGAAAAGGAGAAGGAAGAGGAGAAGGAGAAGGAAAAGGAGGAGAAGGAAGAAGAGAAGGAAGAGGAGATAGAAGAGGAGAAGGAGGAGGAGAAGGAGGAGAAAGAGCAAAAGGAGGAGAAGACGCATTAGAGGAGAAAGAAGAAGAGGAGGAGGAGAAGGAGGAGGAGGAAGAGGAGAAGGAGCGGAAGGAGGAGAAGTACGAATTAGAGGAGAAAGAAGAGAAGGAGGAGGAGGAAGAGGAGAAGGAAGAGGAGAAGGAGGAGAAAGAAGATGAGAAGGGGATAGAGAAAAAGACGAAAGGAGGAGAAGTATACGAATTAGATGAGAAAGAAGAGAAGGAGGAGGTGGAGGAAGAGGAGAAGGAGGAGGAGAAGTACGAATTAGAGGAGAAAGAAGAGAAGGAGGAGGAGGCGAGAAAGAAAGAAAGAAAGAAAGAAAGATAATGCAGTGGTTAGTGTGCGGTGGACTTAGTCCAATTGAATGCATAACATATGTATACCCCCCCTATATGTATACCTAATAGGTACCTACCTAAACCTAAAGTAGGTATTATGACAATCACTCCAGATTATCACTTAAAAACAACAACTAAAAAAAAAAAAAAAAAAAAAAAAAAAAACTTTTTTTTTTTCAATAAAATTACAAGTTTATAACGAATTTAGGAGGAAAATAAATTTTTCGGTAAAAATTGACAACAATGGTGTAATATAACAAATGTTGGTATATACAATTTACATTTTAAGTTCATAGCACTTTTTTTTCTGAAATCCCTTATTTTATTGCTATGGCAGGATAAAGGGGATTTTCTCTTCTATTCTATAGTAACATAATAATTAGTTATATACCTAACGATTATTCCTGAATATATTTATGTATTAGATATGTGCGTATAATGTACATAATTATATGAACAGATTCAAGCTTTCGTATACCATATTATGTATGTACCTACCTATCTATTTGATTTTACGTAGAATACAAGGAAGAGGGAGAGAGAGAGAGAGAGAGAGAGAATGCACCAGGTGTTCTAGATTACAAAATTGAACCTCTCTCTCTCTCCCTCCTCCTCCTCCTTCTTGGTATATTTCTTTCTTTCCCTGGCTCTTTCTCTCTCATACACATTTTCTATTACATTTCCATTTCTCCTCACTTTATCACTTCTCTCTCTCTCTCTCTCTCTCTCTCTCTCTCTCCTATTCTCGGGATATCTCTATTCGGTATCTAGGTACCGTTGTGGTTCGGTGTAGCTTCCTATATTATTATCATTATTACTATTATTATCATTATTACCATTATTACTATTATTATTGTACTATTATACACCTACATACCATTTTACTGTGGGAGTGAACAAAGAGTGTGTGTTTCATCGCCGTTTTTTATTTCGTGGTAGTTAAATCGCAACATTAGACCCGTGTGGTCTGTATCGTAGCATACCCATCCCGTAGCATCCATGGAAAATGCCAACTTTTTATCACTTTCTACTCATACCTACGTACGTACCTATGTCCCAGCTGAAAAACATCTGCAAGCTACTATATACTCTAGCCTAGCCCATAATAGCTCAAATCATTTCTGAGTTATTAGAAAAGAACATTATCCGTTTTTCGGATTTTTTCGCAATTTCTGGGACACCCTGTAAAGGTAATGTACGGGTGAATACTCGGTACACTCTAGGTACTTCCTATTATGTGTAACACCTCTTTAATATTTCCTGTGTTGGGGTACCAACCCCATTATTATAGAGGGTAAGGGGGGTACAACCCCATTATAGGGGGATCACGGTAAAGCAGGGGTCCCAACCCCATTATAGGGGTTCCCAACCCCATCAGGGTGTAAGGGACAATGGGTGGTAAGGGGGGGGGGGCTCAGCCCCAACATAAGGGGTAGGTGGGTTCCTACCCCTTTATAGAAGTTAAGGGGGGTTGCCCAACACCATTAGGGGGGGTTCAACCCCTTTAAATTAGGAAAAGGGGGGTTGAACCCCATTTTCTGAGGATTTCATAGTTTATCCCTCACCACATAACCACACATGCTATCCCCTATATATCGTCTACAGATCTACACTATATTCTACACTGATATCTGTACAGCTACAGACCATAAGATTCTGGAATATCTACATTGCAGATTTGCAGACCTACCTATAATACATGTAAATGCAGTTTCTTTGTGTTATTATGTCACAACTTTGGTGCTCACTGCAGCATTGTAGGATTTTCCCAATATCTCAATAATAACTTTGCTGTTTACATTACAATTTTCACATTTGCCTTTTTTGCTCTTTCCGTTCCTTTACCTTTACCTACCTATTCTATTGTTTTTTCAACCAGAATTATATTGAAAAAAAGTTTGAGCTAACAAATCTTTTGTTCCACTGACCTCAATTTTACGTCGCTGCTGGGTTTCGAACAGCAGTACCCCCGGTTACGAATCCCATGAATGACTTTTCAAAAGTATTACACTGTCTTTGGCCATTTCAGACTACTGTCTATCTTTCTCTCTCTCTCTCTCTCTCTCTCTCTCTCTCTCTCTCTCTCTCTCTCTTCCCCTTCCCTCGCTCTAGAAGAGGAGAAGGAGGAGGAAGAGGAGAAGGAGGAGAAGGGAGAGGAGAAGGAAGAGGAGATAGAAGAGGAGAAGGAGGAGGAGAAGGAGAAGAAAGAGCAAAAGGAGGAGAAGACGAATTAGAGGAGAAAGAAGAGGAGGAGGAGGAGAAGGAGGAGAAGTACGAATTAGAGGAGAAAGAAGAGAAGAAGGAGGAGAAGGAAGAGGAGAAGGAGGAGAAAGAAGATGAGAAGGGGACAGAGAAAAAGACGAAAGGAGGAGAAGTACGAATTAGATGAGAAAGAGGAAGAGGAGAAAAAGAGGGAGGAGGAGGAGAATTAGACAGGGAAAGTTTACAATGGAAAGCAGATTAGCGAATAACATACATCATGAGAAATGTGAAGGAAGAAGGAAGGAGAGAGGAAAGAGAAATACACATATGTATGTATACGGATAAAAATAAGGATAGAAAATACAGCGAGGGAGTGAGAAATATGTACTGAGAAGGAGAGAGAGAGAGAGAGAGAGAGAGAGAGAGAGAGAGAGAGAGAGAGAGAGAGAGAGAGAGAGAGAGAGAGTACCTATCTAGGTATGTATATCTAATTATCTACTTAATATCTATGTAGGTAGGTACCTATTGTATAATTATATCTATTTATAGAAATTTACCAGTAAGGAAACTAATTCAAAACTCAAAACTTTTCTGAGACTTCGAGTAGCTATACGTACCTACGTATGTACCTACCTAGCTAGCTAATAAGAGACATCTCTCTCTCTCTCTCTCTCTCTCTCTCTCTCTCTCTCTCTCTCTCTCTCTCTCTCTCTCTCTACTTCTTTCTCCTCCTCTTCTCTCTCTCTCTCTCTCTCTCTCTCTCTCTCTCTCTCTCTCTATTTCTTTCTCCTCCTCTCACTGTCTCTCAGCATCAGTTTTTAATGTAGGAAGTAGGTTGGTATATATTATCATGATTGGTAAGTACTTACTCTTAAGAGTCTAGGTAGGTACCTACCTAACGTATTACGTGCGTGACCTCCTAACAGGTAAATGTTAACAGTAAGAAACGGCAACAGTAAGAAGGGGTTTTATTCAAAAGCCTTTTGAATAAAAAATCTTCATGAATAATGGATTATCAACATGATTCTTTCTGAAACTGATTCTTAACAATATTCCACATTAGACATTAGACAAGTCGGTTTACCCAAAAAGGGTCCAACCCCGCTGGGACCCTTTTTGGTCTTTCCTCCATAAAAGCCCTCATTTTCATTTTAATATTACTAGAAAATTAATATAATTATTTCGCAAGTCTAAAATAATTAATACAATTTTATGCAGAATTTTATTATGTTTCACTATTATACCTTAGTACATATACCTACCTACATAAATATTGTTATTGTTGTGTTTATATGTATTAAATTCCTATTTTATGCCTCTAATGAGTAATTAAAATAATAAATCCAAGTAACCAAGTATACAATTTTAGGTTATGTTGGTAGGCACTTCGGCAGCCGTATGCATAATACACTCCACATACCTACCTACCAATTAAAATTTAGCAATTAAGTTTCAAGAGTTTTTTTTTTTTAATTGAGATGAATGGAGGTTTTATTATTTGACATTTTTGTATAATTTTTTGCGCAAGGGTTAAAAATTACCCATGTTTTGGGAACCAAAAAAAAAAAAAAAAAAAAAAAAAAAAAAATTACTAAAACCGAACCTTTTTTGAAAATTTCTCCCTTTAAAAAAAAAAAAAAAAAAAAGATTACCTAATACTGACACTTTCTGTAGAATGTCTCCATTTTGACGACGACTCTCAATACAATCCGCAATAACAACAACCCCATTATTTGGAAACATAAAGCAAAGGAACCATCAAAAATTCAAAATGTCTACCCTCAAAACTCAATAGACTCAAAACCTACCAAATGATAACAGCGAACAATAAAAAATACAAGGTAAAAAGAGCAACAAAAAATAAAAAGAATAATGGAAACAGAAGGAAATAAAAAT
Organism: Diaphorina citri; assembly: GCF_000475195.1. Taxonomy (NCBI): domain Eukaryota; kingdom Metazoa; phylum Arthropoda; class Insecta; order Hemiptera; family Psyllidae; genus Diaphorina; species Diaphorina citri. The sequence continues at coordinate 56,708 of NW_007379122.1, read as the reverse complement.
GAGAATAAAAAAAAGTCCTCCCCCCTACCAACAGGAAAAATAAAAATAATACCAACATGAAAATAAAAAATATTATGTTTCCCAAAATAAATAATGATTGGTACAACTGTCAGGTATTCAAGTATTCAAGATAAGGCGAAGGAGGAGAGGGAGGGAAGGAGGAAGAAGAGGAGGAGGGGAAAGAAGAGGAGCAAGAGAAGGAAGGGAAGTAAAAGGAAGAGGTGGAGGGAAAAAGATAAGGCGAAGGAGGGGAGAAAGGAAGAAGGGGAAATATGTGGCGAGGGAGGAGATTTGAAGAAAGGAGAGGGTATAATCAAAATAAAAATGGAAGAAGAGAGCAGAGGCAGGGGAAGGGAGAGAAAAAGTAGAAGAGAAGCAAAAGGGATGGAAAAGAAGGGAGATGGAAATAAAGGAGAGGGACATGGAGAGAGAGAGAGAGAGAGAGAGAGAGAGAGAGAGAAAGACAGAGAGGTGGGAAGAGAGGAGGAAAAAGGAATATGGGTAGATAGAAAGTATGAGAGAAAGAGAGGGGGGTAGAGAATTATCAAAAGCTATGAGAGAGAGAAAGGGTGGGAGGGTTTATCAAAGGTCAAAATACCAGAGGGAGGGAGAAAGAGAAAGGATGGGAGAAGAAGGTTGTAAGGGAGGGAGAGGGAAGAGGGGAGAATGACAAATACTTTAACCCAGAAATTTGACTCGATATTTTTGTATCGTTAAATTTTATTGAGAGCTCTCTCTCTCTCTCTCTCTCTCTCTCTCTTTCTCTCTCGCTCTTTTCCAGCTCTTTATCTCATCTCCTTGACTTTTTTCTTCTTTTTTTAGCCCGTCCTTCCTTTATTATTACGATAGTAATAAAAAAAGGTATAAGGGACGGACTATTGTATTCGCTTCGGTGTCGTCTGTCTGTCTGTCCCCACAGAAGGACTTATCCAAACCAGGTCGACCTATAGGTATATCAAATTAAAGGTCTTTTTACCAGGAACAGGAAACAACAACAACAACAACAACAAAAAGCATCTATAAAAAGAATATGTTCGTCATAATGTAACACTGCTGATCCAGTTATGAAATTTACTGACGGAATGAAAACAAGATAATGCTGCAGCATATGAGATGTTGTTGTTGATGATGATGTTGTAGTGATGTGCATATGAGATACAAGGCGGTGCTGATGCAAAAGACATGGTATGCTGATCACAATGACCATATTTTTGTGCTGAATGAAGTGATTCCCAAGTTTTACCTCGAGTTTGCCTGGAGTTACGGCAGAATACCTAACTTCTGATGGTTGTGTACAATTTTGATAAAATTTAGCAACAGCACTTTATCAACACTAGGAACATTAATGCCAGACTAGTTAGCGCGTCTACCTTGTAAGCCCTAGGCCGCGGATCGATGTCCGCCCGCGGCGGATTTTATCCTGCACGGATAATGTTCGTTCTCGGAACGGCTGATGGCTTTCTCCTATCCTGTCTTCCTTCTCTCTTCGATTTCGGGACGATAAGACATCAGCAGTTACAGTTGACTCTATCAAACCTCTTTAAAAATCAGTAGATATGCATGACATTTTAAAACACCGGAGTACCACCCGGTATTTTGCTTAATGCTGATCACAATAATATTATTTTCTGGTGCTGAATGAAGTCTTCTGTGTAATTTATTTACCCGCTGTCATCTTGTCTTATCTAAGTCAGCTTTGTTTATTCAGTCAGCTGAAGAGAAATTTATGCTCAACGTTTTTTTGTGTGCCAATATTCTTTTTTTTTACTTTTTTAGTTATTTATTTCGTCTATTTTTTATTTTTATTTTTCGTATACTTTTTTCTTTATATTCAGCATACGAGTATATTTATGTACCTATACCTATTTATTCGTCAGTTTATTTATTTGCATAGGTATCTGAATAGCTACCTTACTACATTTTTTTAATACCTAATATTTAGGTAGGTACTATCGAGTTATCAATATAGGTTATTATCTACTATTGCATTTATATTGACATAATAATGATAATATTATTCTAATTATTATCCATGGATTCTATGACATTAACCTATCTACATAAATATTATTTTATAGTAAAAAAAAAAAAAAACAGTCGCTGTGTTTTGGAAACTGAATGTTTAGATTAATTATAATTTAATAATAAATTTGATATTAAATTTCACATCATTATTAAAATATCAGTGATATTTTGTGTTTGTTTTTGCCTCCGTTCCATTCTAATGCTAATGGAGGCTTTTATTTGCATTTCACCAGAAAATTCATTTGAGCCTGGCGCTGTTTTTTCATTAATTAAAATTTGCTACTATGGGCTATGGGCATTTTTGCAAAAAGCGTCCCTTTAGTGGCGCATCGCGAGGTCTTCGAAAGGAGGACCTATAAACGCATTTTTTTTTTTTTTTTTTTTTTTTGGGGCCCTTTCCAGTTTTATGTTTTTGATAGCTAATTATAGGAAAAACACCTCTCTCTATTAGCCGGTTTCTATTAATTTTTATTAGAATAAAGTGAACCTTCCATAGTTTTTTGGTCTCTTTGGGGATCAGTGATAGAATAAATTTTTTGTTTTTTTTCCTAAATATTTGGATATTTCAAAAGTTCCTCGGTCAACCCCATTGTACTTTGGTTTTTTGGACCAGGGAATTATTTATTATACCTTACCTGTCCTTTCCTTTCCTTCCTAAAGGGTAGCTTCTACCAGAAGTTCTTTTTAAAAGTTTGGTGTACTAGGGAATGAATTGAGAAAGTTTAGTCAAATTATTTTTTAAAGTATCTAGTTTAGCAAATTATAATTACCCTTTTTAAGTTTCCGGGACTCTACTCACAACTTATACTTACTAAAAACATGGAGGTTTCCGAAATAAGGTTGGTTACATGGATGCCTTTCCGTCCCTTAACCGCCTATAATTGGAGTAAAAAACCTTTTTGTACCTTCTTCTGGCCATCCCGTAAACCTGCCATATTCTTCACCCTCCCTGTATTATTTATTATTTGTTATAGTATGAAAATAATAAGAGTGGAGCCAGTAAATTACTATTCTAGTCCCCGTATATGGCCTATCAGAGTTTTAGAGCACGCAAAAGGGGGATAAATTCTTGTTTCCCTTCCAAACCTGCATACTCATAAATAGCAGGACACCCAAGCTTACGGTGACTAACTCCTTCCACAACCCTTTGTGTAGTTGTAAGGTTTACTTCTTTATAGAGCCGGCTCTTAACTTTATTTGAAGGCCTAAAGGTTGGGTGACCAAGTCAGGTCCCGTTTTCGTGTGCTGAGGAAAGTCCTGAAACGACTGGAACATTGTGCCGGAACCTACTTTCCTTACACAACATAGGAGGACGAGCTTGGTACTCGAAGCGTAAATGGCGGAACCTTGTGAGGGACAATGAGCTATTTAATGAAGGCCTAAAGGTTTGTACCAAAGGTCAGTCCGTTTTGTGGTGCTGAGAGGGAAAGGTCCTGAAACGAACTGGAACATTTTGGTGCCGGAACCTACTTTCCTTTACACAACAGTAGGAGGACGACGCTGGGACCTCGAAAGCCGTAAAACTGCGGGATACCTTTGTGAGGGAACAAATGAGCTATTAAAATTCGTTTATCCATAATAAGTGTAGGTATGAATAGGTTGAGAGGAAATTTGCCCTTCGTTCGATTTGGCGCTCCACCCTCTACACCTTTTCACTAGAGTAAAGACCTATACAAGTTAGTTCCAGAAACAGTTTCCTCCTATTTATCAGGATGGACCCATATTTACCAAATATGCTACTGTAAATGTTGTGCAGTTCGCTGTCCCAGGAGTTTTACAAACGACTAACTGAGAACGTAACCAAAAGGTAAGTGTTTCCTGCAAGCTTCCTTGGGGACACCCGATTACGAGCTTGTTCTAAAGTAGCTTGAAAGTCTCCAAAAAATATCCTTGTCCATATAAAAAATTGGCTCTTTTTTTGACCTTTCGTTACCAAGTCCTTACGTTTCCGTTTTTCCACCTGTACAGCCGAATGGCCAATAACACACAGTGTCGTCCTGAACAAGAAGTGTTGGCCCCTGCATGCCTCTGGGTGATAAACAAAAGGACAGTAATCTCAACCCCTTGAGTCGAGTCTTCGTGCCCATGGAGCCAACACTAGGACCCTACTAACTCAAGTGTTTAACTTCGCTTGTAGCCAACCTGTTAGACCCGTTCTTTGGAATCTATCAAGGTGATTGTTTTTAAAACTAATTTTAATTACGACTCTCTTACGGGGAACAAATGATTTTTTTGGTAAAATAAAAGAGAACATCTCAGTTGACACGAATCGCGCGATACCCCAATGGTACATAAGTTAAACGTGGCGTTTTACTAAATACTCTTTCACAATATCTCGTGTTTCCCTTTCTAAATTTTTTAACAACCAAATACCTGTTCTACTATATGTTATATGAATGGGGCTAGTATACATATTTGAATGGAATATATACAAATGTAAAATTCTTATGACTCATATCCTTCAATCACCCAAGTTGGGATGTTGAATTCTGTTGTCCTGAAGATATTTCTGGTTCGAATTTAGTAAGTGGACCCAAGCATCTGCAAATCTAAAATAACAAGGAGTTAATGACTTATTGAATAACGGGTTCTTAAATAACTACTTTGGTCCTATTATCTAACTAATTTTTTGTTTAATTTCCTTTCAAATCAATCTTAAGGATCAATATATGGATGCATGCATAAGTTTTGTATAAATGGATGTATAACCAATCAACATAAAAGTAATAATAAAAGGAAGAAATAATAATAATAAAAAAAAATAAATTTAAATTAATCTTTTAACTAATATAAAAAATAAAAAATAACAATATTTTATAACAACTCTCTCTGGTAGAGGAGTTTTCAATAAAGAATAATCGAATCCTCTACAATGATTACAATTTAAATTTGAACCACATTTATTTATTTATTTTAGTTTAGTTTAGTTTAGTTTAGAGAGAGTAAGAGAGAGAGAGAGAGTAATAATACAGTTAAAACCAACCAAATAGCTTTGGTACAGACCACAATACCTCACACTTGTAGTAATTGCTTCGTACTATGACTAAGAATTACAAACAATAAATATTAGATTTGATCCACCTTTCGGTCCGGAACAATCGAACTTGGCTTAGACGGACGCAATCAGGGATGGATATATACATGCATGGATGGATGGTATAATTATATATGTCATGGAAAGGACACAAGGATCTCGTAATACATCATAAA
>NW_007379122.1:22396-49210 GCF_000475195.1 Diaphorina citri | reverse complement strand
TTTAGTTCCGGGAACTCTACTCACACCTTATACTTAACTAAAACGATGGAGTTTCGAGAATAAGTGGTTACATGGATGCCTTTCGGTCTTACCGCCTATTAATTGGAGTAAAACTTTTTGTACTTCTCCCTGCCATTCCCGTAAACTGCCCATATTCTTCATCCTCCTGTATTATTTATTATTTTGTATAAGTATGGATAATAATGGAGTGGAGCAGTTAATTACTATCCATACTTATAACCAAAATAGATAAATAATACAGAAGGTGAAGAATAATGGGCAGTTACGGAATGGGCCAGAAGAAGTAACAAAAAAGGTTTTAACTCCAATTATAGGCGGTAAGACCGAAGGCGATCCATGTAACACCTTATTTCGAAACTCATGTTTTAGTAAGTATAAGTGTGGTAGTAGATGTCCACGCAAACTAAAAAGTCAAATTATAATTGCCTTAAACTTAGATACTTAAAGAAATAATTTGACTAAACTTTCTCATTCATTAGTAACCAAACCTTTAAAAAGAACTTCCTGTAGAAGCTACCCCTAGGGAAGAAAAAAGACAGTAGTATAATAAATAATTTCCCTGGTCCAAACAAATACAATGGTGACCGAAGGAACTTGTTTGGAAATATCCATATTGTTAAGAAAAAAAAAAATTATATTCTAAATCACTGATCCAAAGAGACAAAAATATGGAGAGGTTCACTTATTCTAATAAAAATTAATAAAACGTTGGTACAATAGTTGTCAAAGGTAAAAATCGTAGTTAAAGCAAAATATTGGAACTAAAGGGGTACCCACACCATAAAACTATTCAGTTTAATATTAACGATTTGATCTATGAATTTTTTATTAAACTGATTTGAAAGAGTAAGTAGATCATTGGTTTGGAAATTTTTCTTGAGGACATCTTCGATGGGATCCTTTTTCTTTCTGTCCATCATATTATTTATTAAGGACCAGGTTTGTTTCATGTTACCACTGGCTTCCTTGAAAACTTTATAGGTATAAATTCTTTTTTGTTTTTTAATAAGATTAGTGACTAGGTTTCTCTGTTTTTTATACCTCTCCAAGTGAAATAGATTATTTTTATTATTTTGCCATGTTCTCAACAGTTTCCTTTTTAGCTCAATTTCGTTTTTAACCCTTTGATTCACCCATGGTGTGTGGTATTTTGTATCTCGTGTTTCTATTGTCTTTTTAGATGTTTCATAAATATTATTAAAATTGTAAATTATTTCCTCGTAAAGTTGTTGTGGATTGTCCGCACATTTATCCTTCAGACTTGCCCAATCTATTGCTTCAATTTTTTGTTGAATTAGTTTATTGTTTGGTATTTCCTTATACACCGGTCCCACTCTTCTTGTAGGTATTTGAGCCCCAATTTTAGAAACTCTCAGTGCTACAAAATAGTGATCTGCCACTTTATCGGTAATGACTGAGCTAGAATAGTTGTATTCTCTTTTCATCCTGACATTGATATGATCAATGCAAGATTTGGTGACATTTCCTGCTAGGACTTCCTCTCTGGTGTATTCCTGAATAAGAGGTACCAATGTGTGATTATTCAACATGTTAGCATAACGTACACATGAGCTTTTCTTTTTTAGGCAAACATTGATGTCTCCGATCATCATTACATTGTCTGTCTTTTTAGTAGCATTTGTAAGCCAAAAATTTACATCCTCTAGAAATGAATTAAGGACGAGTTTTGGTGAACGATAGATAGCAAGAATGAGCCAATTAGTTTTGTACACCTGATGGGTTAATCTGAAGGCTATGTTATCAGCTTGGTCTATATTATAGCACAGATTTTCCATCTCGAAATCATCTCTATAAAATACCATCACACCTCCACCTCCTCCTTTACTTACTCTAAAAGAGAGAGAGAGAGAGAGAGAGAGAGAGAGAGAGAGAGAGAGAGTAGTAATATGGCAATGCATGATGTCAAAAACAAAGAGAGAGACATAATAAAATTATAGAACTATGGAGAGGAAGATATTTAGTTATTCACTGACTAATAATTAGATAAAATAAGAACAGAAGGCAGGATAGGAGAAAGCCGCAGCCGCTCCGAGAACGAACCTTATTTGTTCAGGAAAAAAAAATCCACCCCGGGCGGGAATCGAACCTTCGGTCTAGCACTTACAAGGCAGACGCCCTACCCTCCAAGCTAACTGGGCTTTCTATTATACATAGGTATCAATTTTATCCTGATAACTAGCCCTTTTTATCTAATATTTGACTTTATTGAGTTCTTAACTTTAAATGGGACATCTTGTTTTATTTCTTCAAATACTGTGGAATCTGACTAGTTCTTTGAGTGTAGCAACAATTTCTGGACACCCAGTCCCATACAAATTTGTTGTGTGCAATAAAATCATCCCCACCACCATTGAACAGAACACGATAGCTCATACCAATTGAGTCCGTTGTACAAAGTTTGCAAATTTCGAAAGATAATGAATTCTCAAAACCTTGAATTTGAAATGGATTCACAGACGAACAAGTTTCTGAAAAGGAAGGTGGTTATAGGAATGTTACAGTTAACGTAGGTAACAGTAACACACTACCCTTGAGCTCACGGGGAGTCAGAGAGACGTGGTTCACGTGACGTGAGGACAGTGTAGCTATCGTGATCAAAATCACCTAATACCTATATACATATTGTAAATGTAAATGTAATTTCTTTGTGTTATTATGTCACAACTTTGGTGCTCACTGCAGCATTGTAGTATTTTTCCAATATCTCAATAATCCTAACATCCATACCTACCACATTTTGCTCCCTACACCACAAAGCCAATACACAATAAACAATAACTCATCTTTTATTCTCTCATTACAACAGACCCATTTCTAATCAGCACATTGCTGCACGTACCCATTGAAATGAGAGAGAGAGAGATAGCGTTAACATTCCTGATGCCACATCATTATTATCATATTTCTACCATAGTTCAAAACAATTTCTGCTTTCTCTCTTCCTCTCCCCTTCTCTCTCTCTCTCTCTCTCTCCCCTTTATCCTTCAATATCAATCTCTTTCTCTCTCTCTCTTCTTTGAATATTTGCCATTGGATAATGAATAAGTATCTATGAATAATTATTATTGAATATCTATGAATAATTATTGAACATTCTGAAATTATTTATAATTATTTATTGATTTGGGGCTCGGTGTAATGAACTTTTTTCTCTCTCAAGAGGTTTGACAGAGGGAACTGTAAATGCTAGGGTCTTATCGTCCCGAAATCAAAGAGCGGACGGGATAGGAGAAGGTTAGCCGTTCCGAGAACGAACCCTATATCTGGTCAGGATAAAGCCAGAACCAAGTGGATATTAGGAGATTGGAGGTGTAATGATGGTCGGCAAGATAGATGACTGTATTGTTTTTATGAGGCAAACAGCCCTAAAGGGAATTTAGCTTAACCTTATTCTAAGAATAAGAATACCGCCGTGTCAGAATGGGTTAAGCTCTAAGTCTATTCCACCGAAATTTCTCTCTCTCTCTCCCCCCCCTTCTCTTCTCTCAAGATTGGCTTATTACCTCCTTCCTTCCTTTTTTCTCACTCAAAAATTCCTTCTTTCTTCTTGCTCTGTCTTTATTGCTGTCTCTCTATCTTTGTCCTTTTAGAAAACCAGTGGTGGATTTGTAGATTTTTAGAAGAGCAGTGGTGGAAAGACCAGAAAAGAAAGACAGGTAGAACACAAAAAGAAAAGAAAAATAAACCTGCCTTTTGTTTCACCACACAGCCTTTTTTTTTTTCTTCTTTTTTTTTTGTGTGGTGATTAAACATTTTCTACATTGGGGATAGGTAAAAAAGCGTCTGTTTCCTAGCACGTCCAAATGCCCATTCCGTAGTATGTCCCTCATTAGCTGGGTAAGAACTGAAAATACACAATAATTACCGTCCTAGTAGGTATGTACTTTCCATTTTATAGGTGCAATTGAACCAGGAATTTTAACTGTGTTAAGCATAACTGCTTGTCACAAATGTCGTTCCCCACTTAATACAGTACGCTAAATTTCATGACTTTGCTTTGACTCGAACCACCAACCTCCAGGTTCAAAGTCCACCGTGCTAAATACTGCACCACAGAGGTTGGTAGTAGGTACATGTACAATTGGAATACTTTTAGGGAATTTTGTCTTGACTTTCTCATTAATTTCTTCCCTTTCAAGAATTAAGATTGAAAAACAATGCCTATACAGCGATGGTTTAGCCATACTTGGATTCTGGGCATCGAACCCGATACCCTGACTTTTCCTTCCCTACCCTCCGCCACTGCCCTGTCATCTCTCAGTGTCTTATCTTCATACTTTATCCACCACTAAGTCATAATAATGTCAGACTTGGTGTGTTATTTTATTTTAATGACTCCCCATTTCTTTATTCCGGGGTCGAAATGGTGAGAGGAAAACATTTGGAAAAATCTGGTGTGAACATCACACGACTTTCCTTATCCTAATTGTTCCCTAAAATTTTATAATATCTCTAACCGTTTAGTCGGTATAGCTGAAAACCACCAAAAAACGGCCGAAAACCGCCAAAAAACGGTCAAAATACCGCTAAACCTTGAATTTGAAATGGATTCACAGACGAACAAGTTTCTGAAAAGGAAGGTGGTTATAGGAATGTTACAGTTAACGTAGGTAACACACTACCCTTGAGCTCACGGGGAGTCAGAGAGACGTGGTTCACGTGACGTGAGGACAGTGTAGCGATCGTGATCAAAATCACCTAATACCCATATACATATTGTAAATGTAAATGTGCTCACTCGATGGCAAATCATTAGAGTAGGTAAGTTCCATTTACAACTGGTGCTAATTGAAAATGATCCAGGTAGGTTATGTCTTTTTTTCAAACGCCTATCCTTTGAAAACGTAAAGCTTCATCCATCCATTCGCCTTCCTCAGACCTTCTATTCAAGGAGCCTTATTTTCTGGGTTAAAACGTTTAAATTTCCACCTTCATTCAACTGGATAGGTAGGTAGGTAAGGTGTCAGGTAGAGCTAGGTGTTAGGTTATGAATTTTAAATTCCTTTCATAACTAAACATGACACCTCTTTGTTTTGGAGCACAACTTTGTGGAAAGTACATTAAGGAAATTCAATATTTGAGGGTGTCACGATTAAAGCTTAACCCTTGGATGCTCACAAACAATCTTAGTGTCACATGAATAGAGTGAAAATAATATCGTATAGTAAATGAAATTGTCCTTCTCTGGTCTATTGTGAAAGGTGCCTTTTATTTGAAACAACAACGCCCCCCCTATGTTCCTGTGGCGAAAACCTTGCGGTCAAACACCTTCTAGATTGCGTGCGCCATGCACCTGTCCGTTCATCCTTGAGCACCAAGCCGTCCCTGCCTGATGGATCGAAAGCTGGAGTACCTCAAGCTCATCGGGTTATACACAAAAATGTAACGCCCTAAGAGATGTCCCACGAAGGACAAGAAATAATTTTTTCTCATTTATCTCCTCCTCTTCCTTCCTCCTCTTTCTCCTCCTCCTCCTTCTCTTCCTCTTTTTAATATATTCCTCATGGATGGTGGTATTGAAAGTGTTCTATACTCGTTGGAATGTTTGGAGTTATGTCATGCTTTTCAAGAACGCGATATAATGAGGAAGATGGAGTTAGGAATAGTGTTTGGAGAAAGTTGAAAAATGTTGAAATAGAAGTCTTTGAGGACATGGTTAGGAATATAGTGTTTGAGGAAAGTTAAGAGTTTGGAATAGAAGTCTTTGAGGACATGGTTAGGAATATAGTGTTTGAGGAAAGTTAAGAGTTTGCAATAGAAGTGTTTGAGGACATAGTCAGGAATATAGTGTTTGAGGAAAGTTAAGAGTTTGGAATAAAAGTGTTTGAGGACGTAGTTAGGAATAGTGTCTGAGGAAAGTTGAGAAAAACTTGGAATAGAACTACTATTTGAGGACATGGTTCTTTTCTCGAGTAGATTGTAGAGATAATGATGATATTGACAGAGCACTTGATAGAAATACTGTAGTACCTCTACTACCTGCTACCCACAGTTAACAATTCTCGCGATTTTTCAATATTCATAAAAATTAAAAGAAAAAAAAATCTCAAATATTTTCCATATTCGTAGCGTCATTTTCAAGTTATGCGTCTTTTAAAATCTCAATTTATTTGAATTCTTATCGCCAGCCTAGTTAGCAGTGCGTCTGCCTTGTAAGCGCTAGGCCGTGGGTTCAATTTCCGCCCGGGGCGGATTTTATCCTGATGGTAACTATAATGTTCGTTCTCGGAACGGCTGGCTTTCTCCTATCCTGTCTTCCTTCTCTTTTCGATTTCGCGACGATAAGAGTTGTTGTTGTTGTTGTTGTTGTTGTTGTTGTTGTTGTTGTTGTTGTTGTTGTTGTTGTTGTTGTTGTTGTTGTTATGGTTTTTGTTGTTCTCGTTGTTTCTGCTATCCCTATCCATGTAGTTGTTGTTGTTTTTGCTGTTCATGCTGTTATGATTGTTGTTGTTATGATGATGATTGTTATTGTTGTTCAGCGATGGAAAACTCATTTTCAATATCGGGGGTTCGGAATAAACATGGCGGTTGTTTTTCTGGGTCAACGGTGATGAATGGGTTACGGATATGATAACACGTCTCTCTCTCTCCCACTCTCTCTCTCTCTCCCTTACTCTCTCTCTCTCTCTCTCTCTCTCTCTCTCTCTCTCTCTCTCTCTCTCTCTCTCTCTCTCTCTCTCTCTCTCTCTCTCTCTCTAAAGTTGGGAAGTTAGTTTGGGGCAGTGCAGATATTCTTACCAGATTTTTTTTTAGGCACCTATATACCTAGGTAGGTAGTATGTACATAGGGTTGGTATACTTACCTGTTTTCAGACGAGAAAATGCTGATTGCAAAATTCCGCAGAGAAATACCAAACCTAAAAATCCCTCTCATCTTTCTCTCCCATCTCTCTCATCTTTTTTTGTCCCTTTTTCTCTATATCTTGGTCTTCCCATCTCTCCTTCTCTTTCCTGCTCTCTCTTTCTTTTGTTCTCAAATTTCGATTAGAAAATGGTATTGGCATCTTCCCTCCCTCTCCCTCTCTCTCTCTCTATTCTACATAATATACCGTCGCATACTCAGCGTCAGCACACATGTAAAATATATCTTTCATCCTCCTCTAAGTCTTTCTCAATATATCTCTCTCTAATCTAGGACAGAAAGAAATGGCGAAATCTCACCATGAAGAGAGAGAAAGAGGGCGAGAGAGAGAGAGAGAGAGGGGACGGTAGGAGAGGGATTACTGTTCGAGTCTGTAGGTAAGAAAGTCAAATTACACACGGAGTGGTATTCATGATCTTGGTACAATATCGCAAACGAAAATCTTCATAAGAGAAAAATAGAAAGTCCAAGTCGTGGAAAAGTTTGCTAGGCCACGGGTTTGAATCCCGCCCGGGGCGGATTTTATCCTGAACGGATGATTCTCGTTCGAAAAAACGGCTGGTTTCTCCTATCCTGTCTTCCTTCTCTCTTCGATTTCGGGTTGATAAGGCCTTATCAGTTACAGTTTCCTCTGTCAAACCTTTCAAAAAAAATTTACAAAAAGTTCTAAAGAAAGTAGGCACCTAGTTACTTAATGAAATAATAGCAATGTTCGCTAGCCAATATTGTTTTCCGTCTGGATTTTCGCACGTGGACCAATATCAGAAAACTGGGAACATAACCTCTCTCCTGGTACCGAACAGGAGAAGAAAGCAATAAAAAAAGTGGTGGAATAAGTAGGGCAGAGATGTCAAGGTACCTACGGTTTCTTTGGATAGGAGCCAAAAGTTTTTGCTTACTGTGAGTCCCCAACATTGCCATTTCTATCCCTCCCTCGTCCCATTTTAGTCCCCACCACCCCCATTTCAGTCCCCACTTTATCCCCATTTCGGCTCTTAAGAAACTCCCATTTTTCTTTCACTGTCAGGAAAATATTAAAACTCTCTGTCTCCCTTTCTCTCGTTTTCCTTTTCTCTCTCTCTCTCTCTCTCTCTCTCTCTCTCTCTCTCTCTCTCTCTCTCTCGCTCTCTCTCTCTCTCTCGCTCTCTCTCTCTTTCTCTCTCGCTCTCTCTCGCTCTCCGACCTTCCTTTTATGCCTTTTCTTTTTTCCCCTTTTTTTCTCATCTCTTTTTCTCCTTTTCTTATTGTCTCTTTTCATTTATCTTCTTCCGATTTTTTCTCCTTCTTCTCCGATTTTTCTTTTCTCCATATCTCTCCCTTTTTCCTTCTCATTCTTTCTGCTTCTCTCTGTATTCTTTTTTTTATTATTACATATTATTCTTTTATTAATTTTGTTTCTGTCTCTCCTCCCATTTCTTTGTTTCTTGTTTTCTTTCTCCTTCTCCAAATTCTTACACGTTTTCATTCTCTTTCTCTCCTCCCTCTTCTATTTTTTCTTCTTTGTCCTAGTTCCGCAACTCCCATTTCTTTTCTCTATTCCTCTTTATTCCTTCTCCCAATAATCTTATAGTACACATTTTTTTCCTTCATTTTGTTCTATTCTTTTTCTACCTCCCCCTGAAGTTTTTATCTTAATCTTTCTCCTTCTTCTTCCTCTTTTCCTCCATCTCCTCCTCTTCTTCTTTCTCTCCCTCCTTCTCCAATATTTTATCAGCATTGCGGCTAAGTCATTCTATCAATACAATACCTACTGTCCGTATACGTATTATGCTCACTACTGCATTACTATGGTGGATTGTAATAACTATTGTAATAATATTAATAACTATTACAATCCATACAGGACGTTCCAAAAGTACCGCGTCTTTTTTTGCTTCTTCGAATTTGAGAGCAATTTTTATTATTTTTTCTGATAACACACATGATTGACGCGATTTTTACATTTAAAGAGCTCAAATTTTCTTTAAAACCACCAAAATTTGAGAAAGTGACAGGTGTAATGTTTGAAAATAGGTAACTCAAAATATTATAGAAATTAGTTTCTTCCAAAAACAGAGTATCCAACTCGAAATTATCTCTTTTTTTCTGGGACACGAAGCCCAGCACCACGGATTACGAGTTCAACGTTATACCTCATCTGAATATGAGATAACTCACTTGAGAAAAAAAAAGTGTGTAGGTATGTTTTCGTAAGTAAAATGAAATTTTTGAACATTTTTAAAACATTCGTACTCCTCCAAAACAAATTATATTAAGTGGTAATTGAATTTGAATTGAATTGAATTTCAGAGTAAGCAATTTAACGAGATGGAAAAGAGAGAGAGAGAGAGAGAGAGAGAGGGGGGGGGGAGCGAGAGAGAGAGAGAGAATTTATTATTTTCATTGCTAAGTACCCTCCCATTTTCCTTTATTTTAAAGAATTGAAGAAAAATGGAGAAGTAGAAGAAGAAGAAGAAGAAGAAGAAGAAGAAGAAGAAGAAGAGAGAGAGAGAGAGAGGAATAAATGTGTTGGTTTTTCCACTCAATTAGGTACCTACCACTCTTAGTAGAAACATTGAGAGAGAGAGAGAGAAAGAAAGAGAGGCCAAGTGGGTACCTACCTATAGAAAGGCAGAGAGAGAAAGACGAAAAATGAGGATAGAAAAAAATAGAAGGATAAGAAGAAGAAGAAGAAGAAGAAAAAAGGAGATAGAGAATTATTGAGAAGGAAAATGTTAAGCAAAAGGTACGAAAGAAATGAATTGTAGATAAATATCTACAACGATTATGATGACAAATGCTGACCCCGTTAGAACAAGCTGGGTCCGTCCCTCCGGGAATTTTTTAGCCCGTAGTTTATTCGATCGTGGTTAAAGACGAACGAAGGTGAGTGAATTCTTCTGAATCACCAAGAGTCTAATTTTCACTGTCAATACTCCAGCTGAGCAATTGTCATCAAAAGAAAGCTAGACTCAGCACTCGGATCCCTTGATAGAATGCTACTATAAAATAACTATAATTTAATTTACTACACCGTTTACTGTTCCGTAGGTGCTGAGCTATTCTATTGTTCAAAGTGTCATTTGATGCTTTCATAGTTAACGCTCTAGTCTTCGTAATGGATACAAATATTGCTGATTCAAAACAGAAGACAGTATATGGAAAGTTTCTACTAGACAATGTTATACTGGGTGTCTTTGACGGCAGCTGTCCATGAATACAGGGTGGTTCAAGTGAAAGAATAACTAGTTCACGTGATGATTCTAGAAATGGAACTCCTACGGGACCTCCAGAGGTCCGATTGAAGTCAAAATTCAGAGAGAAACATATCCTTCAGTAGTTAAACGTGTTAACCAAATTGGTCAAATCGAACAACTCGTTCGAAAGTTATTACGAATCAAGGAATCCCTTTAAAAAAACCTTCTGTGTCCTTAAGAAAGTTGACTTCCTTCACGTTGATATATAATTTCGATGAAGATTGATCAACGTAGATAAACGGTAAAAAATTAAAAAAAAGGTAATAAGGTATAATATAGGCTATACGGCTATATGATTCCGCGCGGTACTCGAAAGCTTGGAGGTATAATTTTCCAGGTCAGGTCAGGCATGCGGTGGATTTTGCTGATGTCAAATTTGATTCGCCTTCTTCTTCCCTTGCCACTTGATGGAAATAATTTGTCCTCTTCACTCCCCCTGGCTTGAAAAAAGAAGGCTCTTAAATTCTAAACCTTTGAAAGTAAGCTATTGAATCCTATAAAGGCATAGTACTTTTAGTCTTGTTTGACTAGATCAAATTATTACTTATGACTTGAATTTGACTGCGAACCACCCCTTCAGATCCGAAGTTTATACTGTGCTAACCACTGAGGTCGGTTAATATTAAACTGTATGTTGCCCCTACACTACACATGTTGCCCCTACACTATACACAAGCCTCAGAGTGGCCTTTTTGTGTTTGGAGTTCAGCATGTACATGTATGAACAGAGTATGAACAGAGATTTACGTAGATTCTATGTATGTATGTATGTATGTATGTATGAATGTAAATGTAAACACATGGGTATGAAAATGTTCTGTTGTCAGAAGATGGAAGAGGTTTTGAAACATTTTTCATTTCAAATTTCCCAGCCCATTTGCCTTACAAAATGTTCCAAGTATAACGTTTCTTTTCTTCCGTCTCTCTCTCTCCCTCTCCATTTCTTCTCTCTCTCTCTTCCAATTTCTCTCTTTCTCTCTCTCTCCCTCTCTCCTTCTTCTCCCCCCATCTCTCTACTCTCATTCCCTTACTCTGTTGTAAGTTACCAATTTACCTTACCTTTTACCTTTCACGGTACAAATATTTTCCCGTCAATAGCACAGGAATTGCCACCACAATCCACAACGTTTATTATTATTCTTATATAATGGTTTCATTTTCATTTCTTATCATGGGGCAAATTTTGCCACTACTCATTTAATCATCATTCAATCGCGAATTTTTACAAATCTGAGGGTGGGTGGATTACTTCTTTCTTGAGATAGTCCACAATATTTCTAGTTCATCTTGGAGAGGAGACCTAAAAATCTTTGCGAAATTATATTATCTGTGCTAAACAGTTACAATTACAACTGTTTAACACAGGTTTATCATTATGAATTTTCTTGATGTCATGTTTGGCAAATGTTTCGTCTACTGCTCCTCACATAATGCATAGGTATGTAACTATGTATATCTAGGCCTACTAAAATTATTTCCTTCTCTCTCTGTTTCGTCCTTTTCTCTCTACAATTTACCTACTATGTGTTTTCCTCCTGTTCCTCTGTTATTTTCAATTTCCCTTTTCGTCCGCTTTTTCTACTCAATTCAATTTTCTCCGTTTCCTTCTCTCTCTCCCTTCCCCCCCTCTCTCTCTCTCTCCCTCCCTCTCTCTCTCTCTCCCTCCCTTTCCCTCCTCTCTCTCTCTCCCTTCCCCCCCCCCCCCTCTCTCTCTCTCTCTCTCTCTCTCTCTCTCTCTCTCTCTCTCTCTCTCTCTCTCTCTCTCTCTGGTATGTAACAGTCTTGTAACTTGTAATGTCTTACACATCTGCTGTGATTTACGATCATCCCCTCTCTCTCTCTCTCTCTCCCTTAGCAGGTATAGCTCTCTCTTTTTCCAACTCACATATTTACTCATTCTTTCACCTCTCTCTCTTTCTCTTTCATTTTCTTCTTCTTCCCTCCCCCCCTTATGCTCTTGTATGGAAGTATCTATTTCACACTACTGCTACAGTCTCCAAAAATTTGAACTGTAATTTTAGCATAACCATCACTATTTTTTTTCATATTTTTCTTTGGGAGTTTTGACATCTCCACTGATTTTATTTTATTATTTTTTTTTTTATTTTTTTTTTTTTGAGAGTTTGGGCATCTCCACTAATTTTATGTCATTATCTACTGATTTTATTTCATTTTAGGTTTCGACATCTCCACCAATTTGAACTTTATTGTTAGTTTTGCTATCTCCACTTTGAGAGTAGTTATTTTATTACTAATACACCCTGATTGCTTTCCCCCCACACACACAAAAGGCTGATATTTCCTCCCAATATACACTTCACAGGAAATTGATATGACTATCCAAAGGATAAACGTTGAGGAAGAGAGAGAGTAGAAGGAATCAGAGCGTAATAGAAAACAGAAGAGAGCTATTTGTCGATAAGAACCAAAGGATGAAAATGCAGACAAAAAGAAAATAGAGAAAGAAAGAGAGAGAGAGAGAGAGAGAAAGAGGAAGAAAGAGAAAGTGCCGGAGGAAGACAGAAAATACAGAGAAACTGTAGGAGAAACATGGAAGTTGGACATTCCTGATATGGACACATTATACATACAATACATAGTCAGTAAATATTATCAACATAGATACATTGTATACTGTATGTTGTCAGTATTCCGTGTCTATAAGTGAATAGCGCATTATCACTGCGACCATTTGGACACGAGTAGCCAAATCACGAGCCTTGGTCGTGTCCGAGATGAGATTTTCTCGAATAAACTAACTCGCAATATAAATCACAATCTCTCGAATAAACTTACTATAAATTATATAAATCACAATCACTCGAACAAACTCACTATAAATTGAATGGCTAAGAAGCAGAGCGGACTAAAGGTGGCGTTCCGATCCTAGCGGCCGGGTCGCACGACTTCCATTACAAACTTCCAGTCGAACAAATTATTACAAAAATAGTATTTTAAATCACATGAAAACCTCACGACCAGGCGACCACACTGCTCTCCAAGACCAAAAAAAAAGAGTTTTGTAAAAGTTTAGGACTAGATAAGGTTTAAATAGAGCTAGCCATTTTGTTTTTGCTCTCATTTCAATATATACAATTTATAACACTAAAGTGAAGTTCGCAACCAATATAAAAAGTAGATCTTTTCGCGCTCTTTCCAACAATACAGATAACTCAGAAAGTCGATTTTTAGTCCGTCCTTCCTTTATTAAATTACAATAGTAATAATAAAAGGTATAGTGGACGGACTATTGTATTCGCTTCGGTGTCGTCTGTCTGTCGGTCTGTCTGTCCCCATAGAAGGATTTATCCAAACCTGGTCGACCTATAGGTATATCAAATTAAAGGTCTTTTTACCAGGAACACGAAAGTGGTGGTGCAAATTTTGTCCAGAGAACCATAAAGCCAAAAAAACTGGTTTTGGGGGGATTATTGGACTTAGTCCGCTCTGCCTTTTACCCATTCAATTATAAATCACAATCACTCGAACAAACTAACTATAAATCACAAGTAACGATGTTTCGGTGATAAACATTTTAAACGTCAGCTCCCATGGCGTAGTGGTCACTGCGCTCGTCTTGCACGCGGGAGACCCGGGTTCGAATCCCAGCCTGGGCGGAAATTTTATAAACAGACCTTTCAGTTCTCGGATAGGCATGGATGTAAAAGAATGTGCCTTGAAGTAATGCTGATTGAGAGGCTGACGAAAAACGTCGACCCCTTCTGTACACGGGAAAAGGCGAAGAAGAAGATTCTATAGATTTGAAGAAACCATTTACGGATGAAAATTTGTAATGAAACAATAAGTTGAAAAAAAAAATATATAGGTACCTAAATAAGTATAGGCGACCCAATATAACTAATAGCTACAGGCCAGTCTATAGCTCAAGCCACTCTACTATCAACCGATAGTGATAACAGACACAGGCAAGTTAGAGACATGAGGCTGAGTGACTGGTCTCCTAGGCCAGACATGAGGCTAGAATCTATACTGAATTACTGATAATAGAGATTCTAGAAGTATTGATAAGCGAGAATCTATTGATATAGTGATAAGGAAGGAGTCTGTGATAAGGAGACAGGAGAGAAAGCTGCGTCTGAACTTGTAGGAGACAATTTGGTCTGAGTTTTTGGCCGGCCAATCATTATCAGGTAGACCTGATCAGGTCCGAATGTCAGGTCTACCTGAGAGTGAGTGTGCTCTTTGATAGTGATAAGGAAACATGAGAGAAAGCTGCACATGAGGCTAGAATCTAAACTGAATTACTGATAACAGAGATTCTAGAAGTATTGATAAGCGAGAATCTATTGATAGTGATAAGGAAGCAGTCTGTGATAAGGAGACAGGAGAGAAAGCTGTGTCTGAACGTGTAGGAGACAATTTGGTCCGAATTTCGGAGAGGAATTCGGAGCCAGCCTAGTTTCACAATTTGAGCAGTGACCAGTGTTATTATAGGGTTATACTCGTATTAACACAAAGAGAAGCTTCCTTTTTCATTGTCGTGGTTTCTGAATAATTACCTAACCTGGGAAAGATATACTGAGAAAAAAATTGGTGCAAAGGTGCCACGAGTTAGAGTGGAAGAACTCTATTATTGGGTTACTTCCCCTGATTTAGGCTGTTGTAATGCTATATTATAGTGTCAACCCTCCCGATATAGAAAATAGGATTATACTCGTATTAACACAAAAAGAAGCTTCCTTTTTCGTTGTCGTGGTTTCTGAATAATTACCTAACCTGGGAAAGATACACTGAGAAAAAAATTGGTGACAAGGTGCCACGAGTTAGGGTGGAAGAACTCTATTGGGTTACTTCCCCTGATTTAGGCTGTTGGAATGCTATATTATAGTGTCGAGCCTCCCGATATAGGGTTCAATATTAGAGTGTCGGAACCCAGTCACTCGATTGGGCTTCCGGCACCTTAGTTTTTTTTTATCAGTGTAGTGCGTGAAATTAGGCCCTAATCGCCAACCCGTCGATTGCGAGCTAGAGGTTTTTTGGTAGCTCGCAGATAGTCGCACAAGTTGAGAGCGACTCTTATGGGAACCAAAAAACTTGTCGTAGAAAAGAGGTAGGAAGATGATTCTTTCAGTGTCTTTTGAGGAACCAAATTTGCTATCCGCAAATTCGAATTTCTGCAAAAGGGCGTACGTTACGTTAACACCCTTTTCCTTAATCACACCTCGATTTGATACTTTATCAGGTCTGGCTGGGGGACCTTAAACAGGGAGTAGACCAGCTTAGTCTGGCTGGGGGGGGACTTTCACAGGAAGGATATCAGCCTGGAATTTCCCTTGCTAAAGAAATAGCAAAGGTTGAGTGCGAAGGGCATCCACTCGTATTTTTTTTTTTTTTAGACAAAACCAAATTGAGAGACTGACGAAAAACGCCGACCCCGTCTGAACACGGGAAAAGGCGAGGAAGAAGAAGATTAGATACTTTATCAGCTCTTCCTTGTGGAGGTGTCATATTTTCCCATTTGTAGACGAAACATAGCCTATCTATCTAACGAGTTATCTGTGTATATCTACCACATGTCTTCTCTTATCTATCAGTGATATGCTTATTCTATCACGTATTGATGCCCTATCTAAAATCGAGGAGTTGCTCTCTCTCTCTCTCTCTCTCTCTCTCTCTCTCTCTCTCTCTCGCTTCAAGTCACTATTGTATTCAAATTCTTCAATTTTCTCAGAGTAGTTTTAATAAGTAAGGAAGTGTTTTCCGAATGAAATAAAATTAGTGGAGATGTCAAAACTCCCAATGGAATAAAATCAGTGGAGATATCAAAACTCCCAATGGAATAAAATCAGTGGAGATATCAAAACTCCCAATGAGATAAAAATTAGTCGTGATCATTGGAAGATAGATGTAAAACTAGTGAAGAAGAGCCTATAGATAGATACCCATTCTATGAGAGTCTATCTCTATCCTACACCCATTTTAGAAGAGCACTCACACAGCACATAGTACACACCCATAGCTACACATAATATAATAATAATCATTTTAGGTATTATAAGAACCATACCCATTTTATATGGGACCAAACATACTCACATTTTCATAAGAGGCTATCCTATACCGATTTCACAAGAGCCAATTCCCAATATCAACACATCCATTTTAAAAGAACACATACCTACCTTCCACCTAGTACATACGTACCCATTTTACAAGAGCTCTCACACAGCACACACCCATAGCTATGCATAATATTATAAGAATCACAAGCTCCCATTTTATAAGAGCCCATACCTACCTACCCATTTTATAAGAGTCTATCTCTATCCTATAGGTACCCATTTTACAAGCGCTCTCACACAGCACACACCCATAGCCATACCTACACATAATACTAGAATTATAAGCTCCCATTTTATAAGAGCCCATACCTACCTACCCATTTTATAAGAGTCTATCTCTATCCTATAGGTACCCATTTTACAAGCGCTCTCACACAGCACACACCCATAGCCATACCTACACATAATACTAGAATTATAAGCTCCCATTTTTTAAGAGCCCATACATGCCTTCCCATTTTCCAAGAGCTCTCACACAGCACACACCCATAGCTACACATAATATTATAGGAATCATAAATCATTGTACCGCAAAGCCAGAGCTCTGAGACGTGGAGGTGTAATTCTAGTGGGACATTAAATATACAGGGTGATGCGGAGGTAAAAGTGGTTTATACAGAGTGTTTGTAACAGATTAATTTTAGACAGGGTGTAAAAATTGCGTGTTCTATTTAGAATAGGTATTTTGGTATAATTTAGATTTTATGTTATGGGTAGGTAGGTACCTGAAAAAAAAAGAAAAAAAAAATGTATCCATCTAAATTGTGTAGAATTTTGTGGTTTTGTCATAAATGTCAGGATAAAATTTAACTGAATTGAATTAAATTAATCGTAGCTTTTCAAAAATTCAATATAATGGACGAGTTGCAATTGAGAAAATATTATTAATAAAAGGTCGATTCCTACGTAAAAAGTTGTGAAAAAATCAAATTTGAGGTCAAAACTCCAAAATAGTAACCTTAAGAGGTCGAAAATTCAATTTTTAATTGCCGTTCTAATGAAAAAGTTCAAAAAGTTGTGACGTCAGATTTCACGGCAAAATGCCCAGAAACGCTTGCGTACAAACAAACGAAGCGGGAGTCATGAATTATGACGTCATCGCCAACGGGAGCGTATGACGTCAAAGTTCACGATTTACCGCGGTATTTTTTAAATCGATTT
Source organism: Diaphorina citri (assembly GCF_000475195.1). Classification (NCBI taxonomy): domain Eukaryota; kingdom Metazoa; phylum Arthropoda; class Insecta; order Hemiptera; family Psyllidae; genus Diaphorina; species Diaphorina citri. The sequence continues at coordinate 31,826 of NW_007379122.1, read as the reverse complement.
ATCTCGGTATCTAGAAGTCGTAGAAGAAAAAGAAAAATTCCGTTGGTCCTCATTTTTCCTGCTCTATGACTTCGAAACATCACCCAAGTAAGCGCAACTGTTCTATTATGTAGAACCGATAGAGGCGCATGGAAGAGGTTGATCAAAAATGTCGACCCCACTTGAGTGGGATAAGACATAGTAAAAGAGAAGAGGTAGGTTTTACCCACCGCCTTTTGAGACCTGAACTTGATATATTTATGGAAACCCCTAAAATCAAGGAAAATTTAATGATCTTTCAGAAATGCCCTGAATTTTTCAAGTAGGTAGGTAATTGAGAAAAAAAGTTTGTTTATAATTTTCTTATCTTGTTTTATTCCTTCGAAGTTTGACTATAAAAAGCTGTGGTGAAATTTTATGCTCACTTTTATGAGTCACTCTGTATGCTCTATAGGTACCTTTACCTTCTCTTCCCTTTTCTCAGTCTTCCATTTTTCCCTCCTCTCTTTCCTCTTCCTCCTCCCTCTAGTCCTTCTCCTCTCTCAACAATTCAACGTCCCTATAGGCCTTTTCCTTTATTTTCACTCCTTTTTCCTCCCCTCCCTCGTTTTTGTATCTTTTCCTTCCTTCCCTCTTCCCCTCCTTTTTCCTCTATCACTGCAAAAATCTCTCCCCTCCCAATTCTCTCCCCCTTCGCGGAAATCCCTTAGGTAAGCTGTAAAAGGGAGAGGAAAATAGAAAAGGGAAGTTGGGAATATTATCATAAAATAAAAATAATATGAAATTCACATTACGGGGGAGGCTGAAGTTTTGGTGCTTCCTCTTTGGGAGCGTTTTATTTGCCATGTCTTTATTTTATCATATGCAGACATGAAGAGGAAGACATCTGATAGAGTAGAATGGAGAGCTATAAACCAATCTTAGGATTGAAACAGATGATGATGACCGATCTTATACCACTGAGAGTCAACCTGAGCTCTGTTCACATGACGTTAGGAGTGGTGCTACAAATTGTGGAAACCAAACAAAACCAAATATGACCGAACTGAATGATACTCGAGAGTCGCTTCCGGAATTTAGGATGCGGCGTTCACTAGAAGAGATTCGCCAGTGCCCTACCTAAATCACCAAAGTATGGAAAAGTATTTACAATTCCATATTTTGATATGATTCATCCAAATTCAAAATTCTGCTTTTCCATTGGCTATTACACTTGTAAGTGTAAGATACTTTTCCATACTTTGGTGATTTAGGGCACAGGAGGGGAAGTGAAATGAAAAACACGCATCAACGCGGAGTCGGGTTCGCATCAACACTGCGTTGGAATAAAAAAACAGAACTACAGTGTCAAGGGTTTTCTTAGACGTCACACATTTGATTTGCACAGGCCAGTATTTCTTAAAATCTGTATTTAGATACACATTTTTGTCGATGGTGGGATTCGAACCCGGGACCTTCTGCATGGCAAGCAAGCGCGTTACCACTGGACTAACCGTGCCCCCGTGCTTTTATTATCAAGTTAGGTATTCCCCCCGTTTTTTTCATGTGAAAGGCATCCTTTTAGGTATTAATTTCTTCGGTCATCCCTCTCTGTAATCAGGCTCTCAGGCTAAATTTAATGACTTGACTTGGACTCGAACCACCAACCTCCAGATCCAGAGTCCACCGTGCTAACCACTACACCACTGAGGTTGGCTAACTGATGGTTGTATCTATTATATCAATCACACTATCTGTCACGTGTATTCAATATCTCCTCCAATATATTGTCCACAGCATTAAGTCAATACAATAGGCACGACCCACTTCCGTGTTCCTATGATATTGTTTATACTGTCTTTGGTTCCTCAATCCTCGTGAAGATAGGAGCTTATCTAGAGCTAGACTCTAGATACCATTATCTTACTAGAGACAATAGAGTAATAGAGTAGGTAAATAGAGAGAACGTGGTCTACTTCTGTGACCGAGTGCTCAAAGTGGAGGTCCTGGGTTCGAATCCTGATGTTTTTTTTTCCATAAATACTTCATTTATTTTTATTTATATCATAGGTAGGTACAATAAATTGGAAATAGGAAATTGGTATTCCTTATCTGTTCCTATGATATTGTTCATATGTATTGTCTTTGGTTCCTTGTGAAGATAGGCGCTTATCTGAGTAGACAGCAGATACCATTATCTTACCAGAGAGATAATAGATATGCCAGTCTAGTTAGCTTAGTTGGTAGCACGCCTGCCTTGTAATCACTAGGTCGCGGTTTCGATTTCCTGCGGGGTCGAAGTTTTTCGGTTCTGTCCTTGGTGTTCGAGGTGCCTCGTGAGGGCAATTGAGAGGCTCCTTTGATCGACAAGAACAGTGTAAAACCTGCCTCGGTGGTGTAGTGGTCAAGGCGCTCGACTGGTAAACAGGAGGGCCTGGCTTCAATCCCAGCCGAGGTATGGAATTTTATCCTCAATATAATTTGAGAGTTTGACCACAATAATAGTAGTAGCCTACTGCTGGAGTAAAGGGACTTTTCAGTCCTATGCGAGCAGTATAAATAAGCACTATTATTATTAAACGATAATAAGAGTAGATGAGAATTAATAGTGAAGAAGGCACTTGGTAATGCTGTGAAAGTTACAAAAGTTGTGAAGGAACACTCTGCTTCACCACAAATGATTCCAAATTTGATTTGAATGGTGCTTACTGATGCGGGCTCAGATTGTATTACTTGGTGTGACGCGCTACCCGAGCGTCCTGATAATTCTGGCGCGCTTTTAGTCCTACATTTCTACCTCACATTGTGATTATGACGACCCTCCACAACAATCAACCTCTACACAATAGTGAAGTATGACTCAGTTATCAGGTTATCACTGAGGAACGTTTTTGAGAGAATGAAAACTCAACTCACGAACAAAAACACAGTCCCACAGAGCACGCAATCAACTCAAAAAATCATATTTTCGAACTCGGGGGATCCTAGAACGGATATTTCCACTCATTTCCCGCATTTGAAAATTCGGACTGATTGCAAAACTTTCTCAGTCAGCCTAGTTAGCTTAGTTGGTAGTGCGTCTGCCTTGTAAGCGCTAGGCCGCGGGTTCGATTCCCGCCCGGGGCGGATTTTATCCTGATGGGATAATGTTCGTTCTCGGAAACGGCTGGCTTTCTCCTATCCTGTCTTCCTTCTCTCCTCGATTTCGGGACGATAAGACCATAGCAGTTAAAGTTCCCTCTGTCAAACCTCTTAAAAAAAAAAAAAAAAAAAAAAAAAAAAAAAAAAAAAAAAAAAAACAAAAAAAAGTTTCTCGTCATAGGGCTAAGAACACACCAACCTGAAGGTACTGGGAACCACAAAGGGCTCAGTATTGCGGGGTTTCCGCTACGACAAAAACGAATTTTCGTGGGTTCTGTCAGACCCCACCTCATCAGTTAAGGGTTAAATGAGAAATAGGTAAGTTGGTAAGTAAATCAATGAGTTATAGGTTATGGTCAGCAAGAAAAAGAACATAAGGCAGCTTAATTAGCGCCCTTGAGGCTCCATGGTTTTAATCATGGTCACGAAGCCTTGGAGTGTCGTGTTGGTGTGTCGAAAGCTTTATTTTTCAGACTTTTTTTTTTCTTTTTAGTCCGTCCTTCCTTTATTAAATTACAATAGTAATAATAAAAGGTATAGTGGACGGACTATTGTATTCGCTTCGGTGTCGTCTGTCTGTCGGTCTGTCTGTCCCCATAGAAGGATTTATCCAAACCTGGTCAACCTATAAACAAATTAAAGGTCTTTTTACCAGGAACACGAAAGTGGTGGTGCAAATTTTGTCCAGAGAACCATAAAGCCAAAAAAACTGGTTTTGGGGGGATTATTGGACTTAGTCCGCTCTGCCTTTTACCCATTCAATTATAAATCACAATCACTCGAACAAACTAACTATAAATCACAAGTAACGATGTTTCGGTGATAAACATTTTAAACGTCAGCTCCCATGGCGTAGTGGTCACTGCGCTCGTCTTGCACGCGGGAGACCCGGGTTCGAATCCCAGCCTGGGCGGAAATTTTATAAACAGACCTTTCAGTTCTCGGATAGGCATGGATGTAAAAGAATGTGCCTTGAAGTAATGCTGATTGAGAGGCTGACGAAAAACGTCGACCCCTTCTGTACACGGGAAAAGGCGAAGAAGAAGATTCTATAGATTTGAAGAAACCATTTACGGATGAAAATTTGTAATGAAACAATAAGTTGAAAAAAAAAATATATAGGTACCTAAATAAGTATAGGCGACCCAATATAACTAATAGCTACAGGCCAGTCTATAGCTCAAGCCACTCTACTATCAACCGATAGTGATAACAGACACAGGCAAGTTAGAGACCTCTAGGGACCTCAAAACGTGTTTTGGCACTAAAAACTGACCATCGAAATTTTGACCCGATTACATTACTCTCCTTCCTATAGGATAAGGAAAGTAAAAAACAAACAGAGATAACCCTCTCTCAATATAAACCTGAGTTTTATTGCCTAGACTCTTATTAGGAGTTTCAGGGTATCTACACTTTGAATTCTTTGAAACGTATTCTTTTTTTTATCATAGACTACTGCTGGGCTATTAACCTTATCTGAGATACGAGGGCCCCAACAGGGCTGTATCCCGGATTTTAGGGGGGGGGCAGAATCCAAGTGGGCTCATGTGTAGGGGCAAACAGCCCCAAAAGTTGGAAATTGGGGGGGGGGGGGGCAGAATCCAAACAGTGGGCTTATGTGTAGGGGCAAACAGCCCCAAAAATTGGAAATTGGGTAACTCTTATACGAGTCCCACCGTAGTTGAAGAGGTCTGCTAGACCCTAGATTCGTAGTAGCTTAACTTAACCCATCCTTTAGGGCTGTTGACCCCCCACACCTAAGCCTTGGCCTGGCTTTTTGTGTATGGAGTTAAGCTGCTAGACCCTAACTATGTCTGCTATACTCTAACTAAGTCTGCTAGACCCTAACTATGTCTGCGGGAACCTAACTATGTCTGCGGGAACCTAACTATGTCTGCGGGACCCTAACTATGTCTGCGAGACCCTAACTATGTCTGCGGGACCCTAACTATGTCTGCGGGACCCTAACTATGTCTGCGAGAACCTAACTATGTCTGCGGGACCCTAACTATGTCTGCGAGACCCTAACTATGTCTGCGGGACCCTAACTATGTCTGCGGGACCCTAACTATGTCTGCGGGACCCTAACTATGTCTGCGGGACCCTAACTATGTCTGCGGGACCCTAACTAAAAAGAACTCCTAAAGACCCCAACATCGAGGTCTTTAGGATAAACAGCACCAAAAATTGGGCTACACTTGTACGAATTCTACCGCAATTGAAGAGGTCTGCTGGACCCTAAATAGATCAGCCCTAACTAGGTATGTTTGCGGGACCTAAACTAAAAAGGACTCCTAAAGACCCCAACATCGATGTCTTTAGGATATACAGCACCAAAAATTGGGCTAAACTTATACCTACGAATTCTACCGCAATTGAAGAGGTCTGCTAGACCCTAAATAGATCAGCCCTAACTAGGTATGTTTGCGGGACCCTAACTAAAAAGAACTCCTAAAGACCCCAACATCGAGGTCTTTAGGATAAACAGCACCAAAAATTGGGCTACACTTATAAGAATGAAGAGGTCTGCTGGACCCTAAATAGATCAGCCCTAACTAGGTATGTTTGCGGGACCCTAACTAAAAAAAGGACTCCTAAAGACCCCAACATCGAGATCTTTAGGATAAACAGCACCAAAAATTGGGCTAAACTTATACCTACGAATTCTACCGCAATTGAAGAGGTCTGCTAGACCCTAAATAGATCAGCCCTAACTAGGTATGTTTGCGGGACCTTAACTAAAAAGAACTCCTACAGACCCCAACATCGAGGTCTTTAGGATAAACAGCACCAAAAATTGGGCTACACTTATACGAATTCTACCGCAATTGAAGAGGTCTGCTGGACCCTAAATAGATCAGCCCTAACTAGGTATGTTTGCGGGACCCTAACTAAAAAGGACTCCTAAAGACTCCAACATCGAGGTCTTTAGCATAGTGGCAGATGTGTGTGAGGTTGAGATGCATTCAAACTCCTGCCAGACCCCTTCTCTCTTAATTCGAAGCAGATGTTACAGAGATTTAGTCGGTATAGCAGAAAACCACAACACGGTCAAAACCGCCAAAAAGCGGTCAAAATACCGCCAAGAGCAGCACCTATCTCAACCAAACGTTTTGAGTTGCATCCTTGTCACATTTGTGAACTACATACCAAATTTGAAGTCTCTAGCTCTTACCGTTCTCGAGATATTTTGTTTACAGACAGACAGTCCCACAGAGCACTCAATCAACGAAAAAAAAAAAAAAAAAATCACTTTTTGGACTCAGGGAATCCTAAAACGGATATTTCCACTCATTTCCCGAATTTGAAAATTCGGACTGATTGCAAGACTTTCTCATTACCTTGTATAGGTTCCCTATACGTAAGGGTAATAGAAAGTAAAAAACAACTAGAACCGAATAACACGAATAGAGCCTTGCCTTGTAAGGTTTAGATCGCGGGTTCCATTCTCGTCCGGGGAGAACTTTATTCCAGATAAGGTTCGTTCTCGGAACGGCTGGCTTTCTCCCATCGTGTCCTAGTGTCCTCCTCTCTTCCCTTTTGGGACGATAAGACCTTACTCCTTAGTAGTTACAGTTCCCTCTATCAAACCCCTTTAAAAAAAGCAGAATGTAAAACCCGCTTAATACGTCTGCCTTGTAAGCGCTAGGCCGCGGGTTCGATTCCCGCCCGGGGCGGATTTTATCCTGATGGGATAATGTTCGTATTCGGAACGGCTGGCTTTCTCCTATCCTGTCTTCCTTCTCTCTTCCCTTTCGGGACGATAAGACCATAGCAGTTACAGTTCCCTCTGTCAAACCTCTTTAAAAAAAACCTCTTTAAAAAAAAGCAGAATGTAAAATCCGCTTAATACAAATTGCGAAAGCATTTACAAGTTCAAGGTTTAAACTTGAAACTCGCACCGTCCGGTCAACGTTCTAATCAGGTTTAACCCAACGCGGGCCTCTCTCCAACTTCCAAGACGAGGTTTATGGGTTTTCCCTCCATAAAGTTCTCATCCGTGCCGTGATGGCTCGAGGGGGCTAATTTGATTCGGGTTGAACAACCTGGTGGGAAAAAGCCAGATCGACCAAAACCAGACCGGTCGACATTTTTGGCCGAACCTTCTCGAAAACTTAATGTGGATAAAAAAATTCTCTGGGAAAAGAAGAAATTGAACTCGTATTTCGACACATAGCTTGGTTGGCAGCGCGTCTGTCTCCCTTGTAAGTGCTAGGCCGCGGGTTCGATTCCCTTTTGTTATTTCTTCAGCAAGGGAAATTTCAGGCTGGTAAACTGCCTATTCGAAGTCCCCCAGCCAGAGTAAGCTGGTCTACTCCCTGTTCAAAGTGACCCAGCCAGACTAAGCTGGACCTAAAACAGGCCTAATAATCACTGATAGTAGACATAGGAGACCCTGACATTCTGGCGCGCTTTTTAGCCCACTTTCTCCTGAAAATAAAATCTGGTGTGAACATCACACGACTTTCCTCATCCTATTGAATGATGCTTATTTTGGTGTTCTTGTTCTTATAGCCAAACTTTTACAATATCTTTAACCGTTTAGTCGGTATAACAGAAAACCACCAAAACACGGTCAAAAACCGCCAAAAAGCGGTCAAAATACCGCCAACAGCAGCACCTATCTCAACCAAACGTTTGGAGTTGCATCCTTGTCACATTTGTGAACTACATACCAAATTTCAAGTCTCTAGCTCTTACCGTTCTCGAGATATTTTGTTTACAGACAGACACACGGACCAATGGCTGAACTTTGGATTTAGGCTCTAGGGACCTCAAAACGTGTTTTGGCACTAAAAACTGACCATCGAAATTTTGACCCGATTACATTACTTTCCTTCCTATAGGATAAGGAAAGTAAAAAAGCAACAACATTGCCACCGTTCATTCCTGGTAATCAACCATCTTGATACGGACACTTTTTCATGGTTTAACGTCTTTTGGTTCGCTCAACAAGAGAGCTTACATATGGTTGAATAATTCACCTAAATAACTCTCTACTCTAGCACTGGAAAGAGAGTACCCAAATTACTTTACTACTATTGTGAAGCACCCATAGTTTCCATTCTTACTTTATTCTCCTTCAAAGGCGCATCATTCAGTATCTTGATATCTTCATAAAGTTAGTGCTCTCCAAGTTCTCTTATTCCGATCAATTTAACTTTTCTTCAATAGTTTTCCGTGCACGCTTCACTCAATAGAGCTTTGTATTGACAAGTTCAATAATTTTCTAGTCTGATGTTCATTAGTCTTTTGAGCTTTTCTCATTTCTCTTGAAATCGAATTGTTTAGAAGATTTTCTGCATAGTCCTTCAGAATTCAAATAATAAAGGTCAAAACTTGTACTCCTTCTCATACCGTGCCAGTCCGGACAGTAGATTTTTCTTTATTTTTTGAATTGGATTTATGTGAAAACAAGAAGGTAAAGCTATTTGAAACACCTCGGAACGTAGCTGATTGAAAGCATGTACCATTTTAGAGTCACATTTGCAGCAATCAATCGTGAGATAATCAGACTGCAAAAACGGATATCTGAATTTGCAATCCAAGTAACTTGGACAGTGACAAAGCAGCATGCATGAGTCGGAATACAAAATGGAAAACTTACAAAACATGAACTCGTATATTGGTATCGTCAGGAAATACATTGGGAAATTTAACTCTCAAATGTGAAAACTATATCGAACGGAAAATCTTATCGAGTGAAACAAGTTAGGTACTTGTACAATGTACATGTATAGCAAGAATAAATGTACAGAGACGTATATAGATGTATAGAAAATTATAAATGGCATTCATTTTCTTCAGGAGAGGAGAGAGAGAAAAATGTAATATAAAATCGAGAAGAAAAGAAGTAAAAATGGCGCCACAAACTTCCCAAAAAAAGGTAAACTTCTATATCAGTGTAGGAGTCCTCGAAAGTTACCCCCGGATATTTGTACGGTTCAATAATGATTGGAAATCCGGGAAAAGCCTCTGTTGAGTCTATCTTACAGGAAATACTACAGGCGTCTAGTAAATAAGGTAAACCTTCATGTCTTCTGATGGAATCTACTAATTCTTACCAACAAGGTACATTAGACAGACAGACAGACAGAGAGTAGACAATTGACAATTAGACAGACCAACAAGACAATTAGACAGTAGACAACAATAGTAGACAATTAGTAGACCTTTGCTGAGGTGGTGTTTCATTATTGTTACCCTTTGATTGGGTCAGATACAAACTTGAGTAGGTATCTTCGTAACTTTTTCATCATTTTGTATATCAATGTATTTTTGTGATGTATCGTTGAAACTTCATTTTTTTTTTTTTTTTTTTTTTTTT
>NW_007379122.1:18130-22154 GCF_000475195.1 Diaphorina citri | reverse complement strand
CAAAATTAATTTTTAATAAAAAAAAAAAAAAAAAAAAAAAAAAAGTGTTTCACCGCCGTTTTTATTTCGTAGCGATGAAACAACTGCTACATTCGACGCTTGTGGTCTGTGTCGTAGCATGCCCATCCCGTAGTATGCCTCTCATCAGATGAGCGAGAAGAGACACAATAGTTCCCATTTAGGTGCTGGGTCAACACGAGAACGAGAACACCAGAAAGTAACCCGTTGAAATATTTGCAATCGAAAAATGAGTACGAATTTTTGTCGATGGTGGGATTCGAACCCGGGACCTTCTGCATGGCAAGCAAGCGCGTTACCACTGGACCAACCGTGTCCCCTAACTTTCTAGGCAACCTCCGTGACCCAGTGGGTATCACACGAGGCTCGTACGCTGGAGATCCCGGGTTCGATTCCCAGCGCGGTTGGAAATTATTGAAATTGGAATTGATTGCAAAGGAGGCACTTCGTAAATGCTCTGATATCCACAAAAGTTATGAAAAAGCTCTCTGCTTTACAACAAATAATGTGAGATTGGTCACATTGGTGGATAGGATTCGAACTCACGACATTCAAACTAGAGAACCGATCAACCGATTGACCAGTGAGATTGGTCACATTGGTGGATAGGATTCGAACTCACGACATTCAAACTAGAGAACCGATCAACCGATTGACCACACACACACACATCAAGGTGTTCAATTGACCTAGAGTCTAGAGCGATGGAATATTGGACCAAACCATTGAACTCCCAGTGAACCTCGTATAGAACTCTGAATAGTCCCAATGAACTAATATCCTTGGGTTAGGATGTTGGTTAGAGCCATTTCCGCTGAACCTTGAACCCTGCCAATGAACTGACGGGTGGTCTGATTCGCGCCTGACAAGTAGGTTGTGGGTTCGACTCCCGACCACAACGGAAAATTCATCAAAGAGGTTTGATAGAGGGAGCTGTAGCTGCAAAAGGTCTTTTCGTCCCGAAATCGAAGAGAAAAGGAAGACAGGAGGATAAAATTCCCGTCACTGAAAATTACACTCGAATGTTCCCATTGTAAAAGAAAACAATCAATAGAAGAAACAAACAAACAAACAACAAGAAAAAATAAATGAGAGAATCTTTTGCTATTTGAAGGAAAAAAAATTATAAGGACAAAAAAATCCTTTCAAAAAGATTAACATCGAGGAATGGCAGGTTTAAACATGTCTTTTTTTAGTTTTTTTACACTATCATGTATTAACCTGACTGGTAGTGGTATGGTGGTATGAGTCATCGAGTTTTGGTTTACTGAAGAACAGAACAGGCTCACAACATGTCTCAACTTGCATGGAAAGGATTTACATTTTTTTTTTTTTTTTTCAAAATCCAGTAAAATGGATAATTATTAACCCTAGATTTTATTTTCATTTTTTTTTTTTTTTTTTCTTCAAAATCCAGTAAAATGGATAATTATTAACCCTAGATTTTTTAGACTTGTGTTGAGAAAACACCTTCTTTGAAATTACCAAACTTACAAGCGCTAGCCCGCCACCTACAGCAACTTCTGGTGGTTCAAATTCAAACATAGTAGGTATTAGGATTAGAACATTAGCTCGTGGTCCGTGTCCTAGCATGTCCATCCCGTAGTATGTCTCTCACTCGCACTGCGTGCTCGGGAGGGGGGCTTCGCCCCCCTCCACCCCCCGGGGGCTTCGCGTGTTCGCTACGCGGGGTTGCGTATACGGTCGCGCTGCGCGCTCCCCGGGGCTTCGCGGGATGTGCATGAGGTCGCGCTTCGCGCTCCCTTGGCTTCGCCCCTGAAGACTAATATCGTCCCTGAGTCTTGTTTCGAAGAAATGAAAACTGAAAACTAAAATCGAAAGAAACATAAAACGTAGGAAAAGTTTTGCTGGCCTCAAAGCGTGTTCCCCGTGTATTTCTTATGGGGGGACTAAAAAACGTCAATATCTCGGGAACGGTTGGGAATTTCGGGATTTTCGCGTGTTCCCCGTGTATTTCTTATGGGGGGACTAAAAAACGTCAATATCTCGGGAACGGTTTGGAATTTCGGGAGGATAGATATATACTTAGGTAGGTAAATAGTTATATACTTAGGTAGATAAATTGTTGTGTATTTGTAGATAGATCAAAGCTTCTTCTTCCTCAATTTGAATGTTTGTTCAATTCTTAATGTGTTTTTGAGTTCCAAGTTCTCTTTAACTTGACGATTTCCCGTTTAATTTGTCCACTTTTGCATGTTTAGTTTAGCACATAAAGGTTTTCTCACTTTTCAGTCTTCCTCCACATCTAGTTCGTTCCTAGTACATTTCGCCTATCTTCCTCCAACATCTACACACTTTCTAGTACATATGCTAGTACATTTCGCCTATCGCCTATCTTGCCTGGATTTTTCAGTCCTCCTCCACATCTAGTTCATTCCTAGTACACATCGCCTATCTTGCCCAAGCATTGTACTGAGCCTCTCGCTCTCAGCTGGCAGCGGGGTCAACGTTTGATAAAAACACTCTTCTCATACGTTATCGCCTAGGTACGTGTGGGAGCACAATTGAAATCTATTGTAGAACTTCGCGCGTTTTTACTCTCGCGCGAACAGCTGATTACTGCCGTCACAGCTGATTGGGCGAGGGGGTTTTCGCGCGTCAATTGAAGTCAATTTCCCCCACTTGCATTTCCTTAGCTCTAAGCACAGGCAGAGTTACTTGCTAGAGAATGTTGTGTTGCGTTTTAGAACGACGTCAATTCGTGTGTTATGGTTATGATGGACTTGGAATACATTGGATCAACAAGACGTCAAATTGTAACGAAACTGTAGATAGGGAATGTCCTGGACTTTGGATTGAAATGTAGTCGAAATTATGGCCGGACCTCAGAACGACTAAATCCAGTTTTTGAAGAGGTTTGATAGAGGGAACTGTAACTGCTATGGTTAAATCATTTTTTTTTTTTTTTTTTTTCAATTTTTATTTGTACAAATATACAATTGTATGTGGTCTTATCGTCCCGATTGTATGTGGTCTTATCGTCCCGATATCGAGCAGAGAAGAAGGACAGGATAGGAGTCAGCCGTTCCGAGAACGAACCTTACCTTTCTGTTCGGGATAAAATCCGTCCTGGGTGGGGACTGAACCAGCGACCTAACGCTTACAAGGCCGACAAGCTACTTTTCAAGCTACCTAACATCTTTCTGACTGCCTTAATGAGAGGGAGGGAGAGGGGGAGGGAGAGGGAGGGAGGGAGAGAGAGAGGGAGGGGGGGAGAGAGAGGGAGGGAGAGAGAGAGAGGGAGAGAGGGAAAGGGAGAGAGAGAGGAAGAGAGAGAGGGAGAGAGAGAGGGAGAGAGAGAGAGAGGGAGAGAGGGGGAGAGGGAGGGAGAGGGAGAGAGAGAGAGAGAGAGAAGCAGAGCAAGAGAGAAAGGGGAAGAGGAGTGAGAGGGAGAGAGAGAGGAAGGGAAGCGAGTTGAAAAGTTATAGATTATGGAATAAACGGGTTTATTAATACACACACAAGGACACTCAAAAATTAATGCGAGAGGAAGAAAGGGAGAGAGAGAGAGAAAGAGGGGAGAGGAGAAGAAGAAGAAGAAGGAAAGAAGAGAGAGAAGCCCCTGCTTGTGGGAAGGAGAGAGAAAAGAAGAAGAGAAAAAGGGGGAAAGAAAGGAGGGGAGGGGAAGAGGTTTGTACACGTGGACTCCTGAATACATTTCCCCTCTTTTTGACCCAGAAAATGAAAAAATATTGCGAAATTTCTCCGGAGTGCGTTTTTTTTTTATGTAGGTACCTCATCCTCATCTCTTGCCACAGGGGAAATGTAAAATAAACGGGTGCTTCAAAAATTTCGAAACCTCTTAAAAAACGTCAATATCTCGGGAACGGTTTGGAATTTCGGGATTTTTCGATTTTTCCCAGTATGTACAAAAAATAAGGAATCCAATGGGGAAAACCGCATCTTCCTAGCTCATCTAGAAGTGGGTTAGAATTAGTATGAGTGAGTGAGTCAGTCAGTCAGTCAGTTACACAAGGGGCTGTAT
>NW_007379122.1:17129-18041 GCF_000475195.1 Diaphorina citri | reverse complement strand
GGGAGGGGGGCTTCGCCCCCCTCCACCCCCCGGGGGCTTCGCGTGTTCGCTACGCGGGGTTGCGTATACGGTCGCGCTACGCGCTCCCGGGGGCTTCGCGGGGTTGTAATACGAATTCTACCGCAATTGAAGAGGTCTGCTGGACCCTAAATAGATCAGCCCTAACTAGGTATGTTTGCGGGACCCTAACTAAAAAAAGGACTCCTAAAGACCCCAACATCGAGATCTTTAGGATAAACAGCACCAAAAATTGGGCTACACTTATAAGAAATACTATTTTTGTAATAATTTGTTCGACTGGAAGTTTGTAATGGAAGTCGCGCGACCCGGCAGCTAGGATCGGAACGCCACCTTAAGGCACATAGAGAAACCAAATTTTCCAGAAATGAAGCTAGATCTTTCCTCGTAGGTGCTGGGACTGCTGGGTCAACACGAGAACACCAGAAAGTAAACCCGTTGATCTGCAATCGAAATACAAATTTTCCGTCATCTCTGGGAATCGAACGCTGGCAATTCAAACAAAGTATCAAGACATTAGCATATTCAATTCCACTTCTTACCACCTCATTTCTATTCAAATCCCACTAAGGCTATCGAAGCAGATGTTACAGAGAATATGAGATCAGCTGTTAGGGGGGGAACGAGTTTCAAGTTGGCCTAAGCACGAAATGAAATTGATTTAAGTATGGGGATCTGGTCAATAGAATAACTACATATGTTTGAGGCTCGGATCAACCGAGGAATAAGTTTAGGACCAGGACGTATGTTAATAAGTTTAGGACATATATTTTAGGACCAGGTCCAAGGGCTGAATAGCTCTGTTTTATGCCAAGACCAACGATACAATGGCTACACAAAATAGGTACCTAAATTAATTTTTACTTAAAAAAAAAAAAAAAAAAAAAAAAGGAT
>NW_007379122.1:12574-15985 GCF_000475195.1 Diaphorina citri | reverse complement strand
ACTATCGATAGTTTTGACTATCGAACGCTATCGATAGTTGAGGCTTGACTATCGATAGTTTTTGATAGTTTTTTTCTGTACATTTTTCGTTTGTTTTGGTCGTTTTAGAAGTGAAAAGTGTAAAAAAATTGTAAAGAAAAAAATATATTTTGTAAAAAAAAGAAAAAAAAATGTTGAAATAAAACCCTGTGACCTAAATTAATACGTGTACAGTTAATAACTTTCTTTAAATTAGGTTAGATTAGGTCTTTTTGGATAAAACCCTGTGACCTAAATTAATACGTGTACAGTTAATAACTTTCTTTAAATTAGGTTAGATTAGGTCTTTTTGGGGGATAAGACCCTTAGAAACAAGGAAAATATGTAATAAAAAAAAACTATCGAAAACTATCGATAACTATCGATGGCGCCGACTATCGATAGTTCTCCTCCTCTACTCCCCATAAGCTGACGTGATGGTGGATGGTAGTTTGTTTCTAGCTTGACACTCAAAGGCCACTAGTTTTGAACTTTTTCGATTCGATTTTCCTTATTGCAAACACATAACACACTCCAAATGATGAAAATAATTTCGAGAATCGCCCAATTTATCGTCACATGACAGATTCCGAATAAAAAAGGTTATGCCATATTCCAAATAAAAAGGTCTGTGTCATGCCAATTTCTGCCGAAAGCGTGATAATGATGAACTTTTTCGATTCGATTTTCCTTATTGCAAACACATAACACACTCCAAATGATGAAAATAATTTCGAGAATCGCCCAATTTATCGCCACATGACAGATTCCGAATAAAAAGGTTATGCCAGATTCCAAATAAAAAGGTCTGTGTCATGCCAATTTCTGTCGAAAGCGTGATAACAACATGAGTTGGTGACTGATAAAATGATTTAAAATTAAATCATTTGTTTATGCCTTTCCAATCTTTCCATTTATAAACATTTGGAATAAAACGCTTTTTGATTTATTTATTACTAATTTATTTACATATGTACCTATTTACACGTAATTAGTTATAAGTGTGAATTTTACCGAAATGCGATAATACAGAATATTTACAATCATGATGTTTACGTGAAATTTGTGATAAGAATTGATGAGACAAATGATGTCAAAAAAATGTATTTTTTTTTATATACCTACCTACCTTATTTGATTAAAATCATAAGCTATAGGTATGAAAATAAAATATCATTTCCCGTGTTAATGACTGGAGCATGGCATTTAGCGGCTATTATGAGAAAAAAAGCAGAATTTTAAGCGTGTGAACCTGCTAAAATGATAACAGTTTTGAGAAAAAATGTCAAAAATGCGATAACAGAGATATGTATATTTGTGATGAGTGTGATTAAAAATAAATCATTTGTTTATGCCTTTCCAATCTTTCCATTTATAAACATTTGGAATAAAACGCTTTTTGATTTATTTATTACTAATTTATTTATGTACCTACCTATTTACACGTAATTAGTTAGGTGTGAATTTTACCGAAATGCGATAATACAGAATATTTACGATCATGATGTTTACGTGAAATTTGTGATAAGAATTGATGACAAATGATGTGAAAAAAATGTATATTTTCACATACCTACCTACCTTATTTGATTAAAATCATAAGCTATAGGTATGGAAATAAAATATCATTTCCCGTGTTAATGACTGGAGCATGACATTTAGCGGCTATTACGAGAAAAAAAGCAGAATTTTAAGCGTGTGAACCTGCTAAAATGATATCAGTTTTGAGAAAAAATGTCAAAAATGCGATTACAGAGATATGTATTTTTGTGGTGAGTGTGATTAAAAATTTGAAAAATATGCGAAAATTTGTTACTGATTAAGTTATTTTCCTTGAAGTTTGACTGCTAAAACATGTCACAATTAATTGTTATGGTCGGTACCACATTCAGAGATAAAACTATAGTGTGTCCAGATCAATGTGACAGCAAAAAAATAGGCACGGTTGCCAAACATGTCACATGTGCAATGGTAGAGAATCTCTAAAAGGGGAAGCTATATTGCACAGTGCTTCCTCCGACAGTGAAACAAAGTCAGGTAAGGCGATATCCACCTTACCTGTTCTGGAATCCAACCTCTGAACTTAGAGCTACCTCTGCATTTTAGAAGAGAGAGTTTATCAAAAATAGACCTTTACCTCAATTGCAACAATGTAAGGATTTCCTGCAATCTGAGTGGTTCCTTAATTTTGGGTTGATGACTCATTCCTGTCACATTGATCTGGATGAACTATAGCACTCGTATCTATCTAGTCTTCCGAAAATTCCTTTCCTCTAGGTGACTGGGGACTCAATGCATCGTAAAACCATTGGGTTCTTTCTTATATTTTTTCCAAAAATTCCAAACTCCAGGTATAAGTCTATTGTAAAAAAGGTCAAAGTGAACCGTTCATGAAATCTCTCTCTCCCTCTATTTAAATTTAAATAAATGAGATTTTTTTTTAACTGTTGGGAATTTTTAGTCATAAAGCCGAAGCCGACAGTATAAATAAGGTAAAATATTAAATAAATGACCAATCTGATTGGTTAATCAAATGACAAATCTCAATGACTAGTGGATGTGACCAAACTCCGCTCTACGCAATCAGTACTGAAATCACCCCGAGTAACAAAGATAACCTATGCAAAACGCAATACACGGCAGCATCCACATAGCCTAACACAGTTCATTTTCGGGGGTATTGATTTGTTCATTAAATTTCTTATTTTCTTAGTTCGCGGCCACAAGGGCGACCATAGACCATGTACCATTGACCCTCGCCGCGCGCCGTGACCATCGCAGAAAAAATACCTACTCAGCTCAATTTCTTAAATTTACTACGAAAGTGCTGCCTCCATTGAGGACGCTTCTATTAACATGGTTTGTTTATTTTATTTTCGGTCTTAACCAACCTGAATTAGTTATTCCTACCATCCCCCATGCCTAAACCAGATATTGGCTACGCCCATGAAATTAACCATCTTTTTTTTTTTTTTTTTTTTTTTACTCCTCCCTTTTCACAAAAGATAAGTACAAAGCAGTTATACTTTTTTTTTTTTTTTTTTTTTTTTATCACTTTGGAGTTGGTTTGAAGTTGCTTAATAAGTAGTTTTATAGATGGTGTCTGAACAAAATGTTGAATTTATATGATTAGATAAATGAATGGATGACTACATTTAACATTGTATTAATAACATACCATACATGGCTCGATGTATGAATGCATGCGATGTGTGTTCGTTGTAGAACAAATTAAGGAGAGATAGCACAGATGTCTTTTTTTAAACCACTGGATAAAGTTATGAAGTAATGACTACATATCGAGGCGCAATATGACAAATCATTATCATTTTCAATTTTTTTGCTATTTGAATCAAGGAAATGAAAGTAATCACTATGACTCATACCATGATT
>NW_007379122.1:11263-12549 GCF_000475195.1 Diaphorina citri | reverse complement strand
TGATTGGTTCCTTCATTTTGGGTTGATGACTCATTGCTGTCACATTGATCTGGATGAACTATAGGATTAACTTCTTAAGGCCTATCTCACATTGGAACCACATTGGACCTTATTTAGACTGCGGGGGTTTGACCACTACACCACCGAGGTAGGTAGCGCCTTGACCACTACACCACCGAGGTAGGTAGCGCCTTGACCACTACACCACCGAGGTAGGTATTCCATACCTCGGCTGGGATTGAACCCACGCCCTCCTGTTTACCAGGCGAGCGCCTTGACCACTACACCACCGAGGTAGGTATTCCATACCTCGGCTGGGATTGAACCCACGCCCTCCTGTTTACCAGGCGAGCGCCTTGACCACTACACCACCGAGGCAGGTATAGGGACTTTTCAGTCTCATCCTAGCAGTATAAATAAGGAATATTCTATTCCATTCCATTCTATTCTATTCTATTCTATTTTAATTCTATTCTATTATTTAAGTATGCTTTTTTATCATTTATTTATTTTACTGATTGTGTGAGCAAAATTCCAGGAATTCGAACCGCGATGCAGTATGCAGTATTCTCTCGGCTCGTATTTCTGATGATGCTGCATGTGTTTCCAGGAATCGAAGCGCATAAGTCTTTCCTCTTGGAATCGACTCAGCACATCTCACGCAGGACCAAGGGCCCTCTGTTACAGTTATTAGTGTTACTGTGAGGTGTGGTTCTATCCCAGCAGGAAAAACATGGTATATTCTATTCTACGATTGAGAGGCACAAGACCAGAGCTTTTTCTATATTTCATTTTAGATTGTTATTTTTAATTATGTACCTACGACCTACGTACAGTAAAACCTTTCTCAACACCTCCGAATAACGCACGCTTTTTGGGGAACGATAACCTTTCTTATCAGTTTCTTTTGGGGAAAACCTCTGAATAACAAACACAAACACTGAATAACAATAGGGGGGGGGGCAATTTTTTTCTCTAGTGAGATTAAGAAAATAATGGTTTTTCGTTCATCCAGTGCCAGAAAATGATGGATTTTTGTTCCAGATTGTCACTCATTGATATACCAACCACGCCCAAAGTTGCTTAGCTTCACTAATCTGTTAAGAAGCGGGAGTTATTGAGTGATCCACAAATTCAGAAACACCCTGTTTTATATTGCCTGCGCTGAGTTAAAAGGTGTTCGATGAATGTTGCAATACCGTGAAGTACATCAATCCTCCCCTATAACCCCTGTTGGAATAAAACACAGAAATGGCATCAAGTACATACCCATGTAGGTACATGTA
>NW_007379122.1:7305-9604 GCF_000475195.1 Diaphorina citri | reverse complement strand
GTACTAACAAGATTGAGAATCGGCCACACCAGGCTAACACATAGTTACCTGTTTACCAAATCCCCTCATCCTACTTGTCGGTGTGGTGAACCCCTCACCGTAGCACACATCCTGATTTGCCCCTTTGACACCCCCATACGTTCCTTACTCCCCAACCCTCCCTCCCTATCTGATGACAAACCTGGTGTAGATTCCCTCATGTCCTACCTGAGATCCCTCAACATCATTGATAAAATATAAGACGAGGACCGGCGCGAACGACATGTTGTAACACATAGTTAAAGCGCCTAAAAGGAAAAAAAAAGAACTCTCGAGCGGCTTGTTCCATTTTCATGAGATTGGCAAACATGTTGAACAATAAAAGTGATAAAAGGCATTTTTTTCTCGGTAGATTTTCGACACAACCGAACAGTTGGATGCCTTTTCCTGAATGAATCAACCTTGGAAGCCAAGAACTCATTCGTAATCGTAAGTTATTTATAATATAGTATACTTAATAGCTATCATATAATTATTTTGAATTTTATATAATCTTATATGAATTTTATATAGAAATTGACCATTGTACAATGTACTTCAATGTATTTTATGTGCAAATAAAACATATTCTATTCTATTCGGAAAAGCTGCAGTGATTTTAGTGGTGGGTACAGCAACTTGTGAGTAGGGTCTCCAGATCAAATTTTTAAAAAGTAGGACATTTGGTTCCATCGAAAACCCGGACGTTCCATCGAAAACCCGGACATTTCCCAAATTTCAAAATGTATAGTTCGCATTGCACCAGTGCCCAGGGTGCAGAGAACACTGCATTTGCCTTACTTAAGTTACACACGAACTTGTGAGTGAAAAGAGGAAAAACGGTACATGTAATCTATCGACAATATGAAAAAATGTAAAAAATATTTACCGACCCTTTGACGATAGGTATAAAACATGTTCCCGTATAGCATGTGATAGAGAAAATTGTACACGTTTAATATATATATATATTTATTATTATTACTCCCTCCACTCTCCTCTTCTCTTTTTCTCTTTCTCGCACCTCTTCTCTCTTCTTCTTCCTTCCCTCTCCCCCTTCTCCACCTTTATTCCCCCATCTTTAAGGGAGAAAATCTTCGTTTATAAGACGGAGAGAGAAGGAGAGAGAGAGAAAGAGAGCGGCACTTCATTTTGAACAACCGTTGTTATGTTCGACTGCTTACAAAAGCACCCCAAACCCCCCATCATAACGGGAGAGAGAGGGTGGGGACGGAGAAGAACGAGAGAAGGGGAAGAGAGAAAGAGAGGGAAGGACTCCCCCCCCCCCCCTACGGCGCAGCAAGAGAGAGAGCAAGGGTAGATAAGAAGCAAGAAGCAGAGACGGAGCAGAGAGAAGGTGAGAGCGCGCCCGCGCAGCCCGCCTCTCCTACGCTCCGCTCCCGCCATATGCGTCCAAACGTTGAACCAAAAGACGTCTAAGAGAGGCACCTGCACTCACTCTCTGCTCTTCTCCCTCTTCCTCTCTCTACTCATATGAATCTCTAATCCATCCATGAACCGATTATTTTTTTAGTGCGTATGTAGGTTTTGGTTGTAGTTCGGCTTGTTAAAGGTTGACTCTTTTACGCCTAGGGTTGATAAAAACAAACGGGCGGTGGGGGCATGCCCATTGGTCACTGGTCATCTCATCTCATCTTACTCCCTTATCTTATCTTACTCTTTGATCTTATCCTTATATGGAACCAAATCTGTGTGGCTCGTATCTGACTTTTCAGGGAAATGAGGGCGTCAGATTTGCTCCACCACCAAACATGTAAACAAAAACATATAGTGTAGGAAATATGATCAAAAAAAGTACGTCGCACCATATGAAGAAAAAGTATTAAATGGCATCTCTTGTTACGGATCGGTAACTTAAAAAGTGGGGTATGGATCATTTTAATAGTACTTTTTTATATTTGGGTGTACGAAAGTACTGAAATAAGGCGTAACGTAATACGTAAATAATAGACGGCGAAAAAATAAAATTTGGCAAGTAATAAAATAGTAGTAATACATGATATCTATACTAAAAATAAATTTAAAATATAGATTTTTGAGATCCATATCATACTACACGGGGAGTATAAAAAAAGAGAATAGTAATTACTTATATTAGTTTATTTTATTATTACTATTATTATCTATTTATATATTACTTATTATTATTATTATTATTATTATTACCTCTATTTATTATTATTATTACTTATTATTATTATTATTATATATTATTATTATTATTATTATTATTATTAATTATTATTATTATTATTATTTA
>NW_007379122.1:0-1407 GCF_000475195.1 Diaphorina citri | reverse complement strand
GTTTTTGCTGATTGTGCTAGTTATTGGACTGGCGTATTTCGGTATGACCCTGGAATGACCAATTGCGCAACATTGTAACAATATGTTCCAGTATAGGTACCTACTTAACATGTTCTACACTTGCAATCAGCATATAGCATAGGTGTATTTTTTTTTTTCGAGAAACTGACCACTTCTCTGCTCCAAGGAACACTGAATGGAGCGAAAATTTTACGCGTGGATGCTGGATGCCCTTTGCACTCAGCCTTTGGCAAGGGAAATTTCAGCCTAGTAGCTATTTCTATGGCAAGGGAAATTTCAGCCTAGTATACTCCCTGTTTAGAGTCCCCCATCCAGAAGAAATTTACCCAGAACTCCAATAAACGATGAAAATACACAACATTATCGTAATACACGATGAAGATACGTATTATCTACTTATTATATCCATTTACATATTCCCCCAAACATTTACTTATTAGTTATTTATTTATCTATCTATGAACTCATTTATTAATATATTTATTTACTTCGCAATACTCCAATTCCACGAGACACTTACCCCACATTTCTAATTCCACCTCGTGTACCTATTTACCACACACGAATTCCATGTATGTATTTTTAACTTAATATTTATTATTAATAAATATTAAAAATACATAACTTATCTGATAACACAATTTTACGTACCTACTTCTCTGATAAAGTGATAAATACAAAGGTAAGTTACATGACGGATTAGGTTCAGTCCGCGGCCACACACACTCAGACGGTCTGACAGACTGTACGAACGTGTGGGACGGGAAAAGCTTCAGACCCAGGTCTCTCAGACAGTGTGACGGACCTGGGTCTCGAGCTTGTTCCGCCGGGGGCGAGCTCTATAAACAGATATCTATAAGGTTCGTTCTCGGAACGGCTGGCTTTCTCCTCTCCTGAACTCTTTTTCTCTTCGATTTCGGGACGATAAGACCCTAGCCAGTTACAGTTCGCCGTGGTTTTATCAAACCTCTTCAAAAAATAGTCACATCTGACATTTACATACCAAAATTTCAAGTCTCTAGCTCTTACCGTTCTCGAGATATTTTGTTTACAGACAGACAGACACACACACGGACCAATGGCTGAAACTTTGGATTTAGGCCCTAGGGACCTCAAAACGTGTTTTGGCACTAAAAACTGACCATCGAAAATTTGACCCGATTACATTACTTTCCTTCCTATAGGATAAGGAAAGTAAAAAGACCCCCTTTGAGGTTACCTACCACATAGGTGAGTAGGTGCATAAGTACCTATAAACATAGGTAAGTATATAGGGTACCTATTTACCTACTTGCCGCTATAACTGGGTCAATGGCTATTGATGTCAGTGAGATTTAGGTAAGATGCAGTTTTCGAGTTTTATATTTTAGTGAAACGCAAAAAAAA
>NW_007379121.1:27767-70491 GCF_000475195.1 Diaphorina citri | reverse complement strand
AATGCTAATACCTATGTTACGCCCGATATTTACTCGTGAGTATACTATATGGAACACAGCAAATTTTCAAAATATGTAGATACCTAAGTATTGCAAAATTGCAATCTTCTGGTGGCCCTTTTCAAACGGTTTTTGATAGGAATTATTTGGAATTTAATTCACATCTGAGTATATTTCAGGATATTTTGGACTAGTTTCTCCATTACCTTATCAAATAATTCATATTTGACATCTAATAATTTTAAAACACTGCCTTCTATTTGGTGGATTTTCAAACCGATTTGATCCGACATACAGATTAGTTGATATCTAAATATATTTCAGGAGATTTCCGACTGGTGTCTCCAATGACTTATCATGTTAGCAATAACTTATTAGGTGGAAAAAAACAGCTTGCTTATTATTATTAGTACATTAGCGTTGATAAAATCTGGCTAGTCTTCATACCAATTTGATACGAATTGTTTGAAATTTAACTTATTTAACACCGACCTTTCAGGAGTTCATTCATTTTTTACCCCTAAAGTTCTTGAATACGTTCCCCCCCAGTGACTGTTTGGAGGATGACTGTCTGATAGCGTTCAAACCATGTCGAGTTGACTGATAAATTTCAGACAGAATTTGATACGAATTGTTTGAAATTTAACTTATTTAACACCGACCTTTTCAGGAGTTCATTCATACTTTTTACCCCTAAAGTTCTTGATACGTTCTCCCCCCAGTGACTGCTTGGAGGATGACTGTCTGATAGCGTTCAAACCATGTCGAGTTGACTGATAAATTTCAGACAGGTCTGAAGGATTAGCTTCTCGGATAGACACAACTGAATGGCCATGGTGGCATATGGGGACAACGAGGGATCGGTCAGTCTTTCTTTGTCACTCTGGAAAACAGAGAGTAAACCTTATTTTGTTATTTTTCATTTAAAATAAATATCACTCTTTTATCTTGAAAATTGAACGTGTAGCATCATTTTAAAAACCGTCTGGTAACTCTGGGTCACCCTATCTGTAGATCGTTTTCCGTTTTCGTCAAGTTAAAATTATGGGAAACTGGAAAATTCCCCCCTATGGGAAACTGGAATTCCCCTATGTATTAGACCATCTCATGACGTGTGGTGCAAAATGAGGTCAATGCTTGCAAAATGCTCCAATGCTTGCTAAATAAGTTCAATGCTTGCAAAATGCTCCAATGCTTGGCTAAATGCGGTCAATACTTGCAAAATGAGTTCAATGCTTGCAAAATGAGTTCAATCCTTGCAAAATGAGTTCAATGTTTGCAAAATGAGTTCAATGCTTGCAAAATGAATTCAATGCTTGCAAAATGCTCCAATGCTTGCAAAATGAGTTCAATGCTTGCAAAATGAGTTCAATGCTTGCAAAATGAGTTTAATACTTGCGTGACCGGGATTTGCAAATGCAAAATGTCATTTCATAATCTTGATCATTGAGAGAATTAAACTATGTAAGCCGACAAGCCTCCAATGCTTGCAAAATGAGTTCAATGCTTGCAAAATGAGTTTAATACTTGCGTGACCGGGATTTGCAAATGCAAAATGTCATTTCAAAATCTTGATCATTGAGAGAATTAAACTATGTAAGCCGACAAGCCGACCTATTTATTTTTGAGTCATTGTCATAATGAGTTTAATACTTGCGTGACCGGGATTTGCAAATGCAAAATGTCATTTCATAATCTTGATCATTGAGAGAATTAAACTATGTAAGTCGACCTATTTATTTTTGAGTCATTGTCACAACTTTTGTTGTCATCGCAGAAAAGCAGATACAAAAGGAGACTTTCCGACATCCCACCTGCCAAAAAGGGACTGTAGCCAGCCTAGTTAGCTTGGACGGTAGCACCCCTGCCTTGTCAGCGCTAGGTCGCGGGTTCATTTTCCGTTCGTGGCGAACTTTATCCTAAACAGAGGTTTGTTCTCGGAACGGCTGGCTTTCTCCTATCCTGTCCTCCTTTTCTGTTTTCTCTTTACTTTCGGGACGATAAGACCTTAGCAGTTACAGTTCCCTCTATCAAGTTCATTTTCCGTTCGTGGCGAACTTTATCCTAAACAGAGGTTTGTTCTCGGAACGGCTGGCTTTCTCCTATCCTGTCCTCCTTTTCTCTTCGCTTTCGGGACGATAAGACCTTAGCAGTTACAGTTCCCTCTATCATCAAACCTCTTTTTTCGTCTTCAAACTGCAAATCAAATACAAATTAACGGGTTATTGTTCAAACCTCTTTTTTCGTCTTCAAACTGCAAATCAAATACAAATTAACGGGTTATTGTATTAGTGTTATTACAAATTGTCTGACGGATATGCAAATTTCTGAACACCCTGTCATACGTGACCCAGACGGTGAAGAGTTACTATAGGTCAAGACACACAATGTGTAAGAATGTATTGTGTGATGGGTCTATAATGATTTAATATGCAACTTTTATCCAGACGGAATCCAGATCATGACAATGTGCTCATTAAACTATGAGCAGGGACAATGAGATACAAGGTTGAATAGAAATCATCTTTTAACAGGTCTCATTTAGGCTGATCTGTAGAACTTACAAAAAGGACCCCCGGGGCGCCCAAAGGTAAGCGGGTTCATTTTCC
Source organism: Diaphorina citri (assembly GCF_000475195.1). NCBI lineage: Eukaryota > Metazoa > Arthropoda > Insecta > Hemiptera > Psyllidae > Diaphorina > Diaphorina citri. The sequence continues at coordinate 67,882 of NW_007379121.1, read as the reverse complement.
GTTCGTGGCGAACTTTATCCTAAACAGAGGTTTGTTCTCGGAACGGCTGGCTTTCTCCTATCCTGTCCTCCTTCTCTCTTTGCTTTCGGGACGATAAGACCTTAGCAGTTACAGTTCCCTCTATCAAACCTCTTTTTTCGTCTTCAAACTGCAAATCAAATACAAATTAACGGGTTATTGTATTAGTGTTATTACAAATTGTCTGACGGATGTGCAAATTTCTGAACACCCTGTCATACGTGACCCAGACGGTAAAGAGTTACTATAGGTCAAGACACACAATGTGTAATGTATTATGTGATGGGTCTATAATGATTTAATATGCAACTTTTATCCAGATGGAATCCAGATCATGACAATGTGCTCATTAAACCATGAGCAGGGACAATGAGATTCAAGGTTGAATAGAAATCATCTTTTAACAGGTCTCATTTAGACTGATCTGTAGAACTTACTAGAAAAAAAAGGACCCCCGGGGCGCCCAAAGGTAAGACCTACATAATAGCAGAAGAAATCATAGTGGTAATTTCTAATAAAAAACATGTAAAACGAATAAGCTCCCCCAAACTGAATAAAACAAATTAGGTAGGTACATAGGTACTGATTTTCTCTAATCACTACGGGCTAAAAAATTCCCGGAGGGACGGACCCTGCTTGTTCTGGATTCTCTGAGTCATTTTGGGGGGGTCCATTCGTTTCCCTATTTCTCTAAATTGATTAATTGACATATGGTAATTTTCTCTAAATAATTTTGAACTCGGATAGGCAAAAGAAAGCTAAAGGACCATTCCATCCTGTATGAGGATTAAGGATACAATGTCCGATTGTATGTTGGAACAATAAACTCTCACACACCACATATCGCTTCCTTAATGAACTCATTATCCTTGTTAATATGCTTAATATCCTCATTAGGATATATTTAAGTTGATCCACCGTATATTTAATATTTCGTTATTTACGTATTACTCATTATAAAATATAAAATAACATATTACACTCGTGTTTACACTACCCATAACTTAACAGTTGGTAAAACTAGTTGTCCCAAGTGAGCTGAAGAAAGTATAAATCACTCAAAAATCAATTTCTCAAGCAATTAACTTGGGAAAAACACCTTTGTATATCTGTTATTTTATTAAATAATAAAAATAAATGAATTAAAATTGAATATTGAGGACAAAATTCCATTTCGGCTGGTATTGAGCCCACGCCCTCCTGATTACCTGACCACAACACCACCGAGGGAGGCTTTTAATGGGCAGAATCACATTTCGAGTTTAAACTTTAATGAGCAATTTGATTGGTAGATTTCAAACTTTTCACCCAATCAAATTACTTATTCCAAAAGTTAATAATTACCCGCCTAGTTGGTATAGCCAGGCAGACGCAATAGGCCGTGGGTTCGATTCAAGCCCGAGGCGCATTTTATCCTGAACGGATAATGTTCGTTTTAGGAAAGGCTGGCTTTCTTCTATCCTGCCTTCCTTCTCTCTTAGATTTCGGAACGAAAGACCTTAGCAATTTTTTTTTAAGTTTGAAATTAAATAGTGCTCTCAGCCATCTTGTCCCTCACTCACCTTTGGTCATATTGAACACCCTGAGGAATGCCAGCAGAGGTCCCTCCAGTCCACAATCCGGCGCGCGACTCAATATGAAATCCGAAGTAGATGATATCCGGATCCGGTTTACTTCAGAGATGGAAATTGTGGAGAAACGAGAACCTGCGTTTTCTATGTAAGATTTTATTTGTGTTGAGTGTTGTTGTGAGTGCCACATTCAGAGATGGAAATTGTGGAGAAACGAGAACCTGCGTTTTCTATGTAAGATTTTATTTGTGTTGAGTGTTGTTGTGAGCGCCACATTTTTTTTTAAGTTTGAAATTAAATAGTGCTCTCAGCCATCTTGTCCGTCACTCACCTTTGGTCATATTGAACACCCTGAGGAATGCCAGCAGAGGTCCCTCCAGTCCACAATCCGGCGCGCGACTCAATACGAAATCCGAAGTAGATGATATCCGGATCCGGTTAAGCAACTGGGTCCGGATGTCGTAGTACGGGTCCGATTTGGATATGCCCAGCAGGATCTTGACGCCGTCGGATTGGTTATCCGGATAGAAGAAGCCGGAGTGAACAAGGAAGTCTGCGTTACGCCGGACCCCGTAGAAATGACCTCAGATTTGGATTTTTCCCAACTTTTTACATAGGAATCGACCACTTATTTATAATTTTTACCCATTTGCAACTGCTCCATTCTCAAACGGGGTGTCCGATTTATAGGTGGAAACTTTGGAAAGCATTTTTTATAACACGTGAACCACTTTTGCTGATGGAAATTCGGGTTCGATTCGTTGCAGCGAGTCACTCTCAGCATCTCACCTACCATCTCATCTATTACACACACATTACACCAGATGAATTAATACCTGCCATCTATCCGAACATTTATACGACGGACGCCACGATGTATACGTAAATAATTACTTTTACTTTTCACTAAATACTCAGCGCGTTGGTTGCTGCAGCATAATTGAATATGGATAATCGTCTGCGGCGGAGTGCCTAAATAACCATGTGGTTCAGTGAACCTGCCGAATTGCCGAACTCGGGATAAAACCATGTGAAGAACCCTTAGCCCAAAATGGCCCGAAAACTAAAATGACGGATACTAGAAAACACTCAGCGCGTTGGTTGCTGCAGCATAATTGAATATGGATAATCGTCTGCGGCGGAGTGCCTAAATAACCATGTGGTTCAGTGAACTGCCGAATTGCCGAACTCGGGATAAAACCATGTGAAGAACCCTTAGCCCCAAAGGGCCCAAAAACTAAAATGACGGATACTAGAAAACGTGGCGTGGTTGGTATCCGGATGAATTACCATCTGGACAAATCACGTCCTGAATTTGATACGAATTGTTTGAAATTTAACTTATTTAACACCGACCTTTTCAGGAGTTCATTCATACTTTTTACCCCTAAAGTTCTTGAATACGTTCTCCCCCCAGTGACTGTTTGGAGGATGACTGTCTGATAGCGTTCAAACCATGTCGAGTTGACTGATAAATTTCAGACAAACTGGGTCCGGATGTCGTAGTACGGGTCCGATTTGGATATGCCCAGCAGGATCTTGACGCCGTCGGATTGGTTATCCGGATAGAAGAAACCGGAGTGAACAAGGAAGTCTGCGTTACGCCGGATCCCGTAGAATATGAACACTTGGGAACCTGCGGTGAAACCCCGGTGAGAGAAACACTCGGACATCTGTTGCACTGGGTTGTAGTAGGTGAGAATCTGTGAAAATGAAACAGAACGTCATTGTGAAAAACATCTTATAGACGAAACACTTTCGAGGAACCATTCCAGCCTGAAAAGCTGATCGACCGAACTGTGTTGTCGTCAAAAGAGGACGAAAACAGAACAACCAGCAATCAGAGTAACTGACAGAAATATCTCCAATATAATTTTTGGATTCCTTAAGAGCCCGTTCCCACGTTTTTCCCGAATGTCCTGTAGGCAATGCAATTTAAATGAGAGTGCATGTTCCCACTACACACGACACGATTTTTTTCCACGACAAGTGGGAAAGAGCTCTAATGCCATACGGAGGAAGGCTGAGAATGGCAGAAAGACAGAAAGGTGTAGTACTTGACTAGCAAAGGGTTAACTCCAATGAGAGATGCAAGTCGTTATTCTTACGCTATAGAAGTATTACTACTATGTTTATCCTTAAGCTGTTGGAGTATTAATTATCAACTGTATTACTACTATGTTTATCCTTAAGCTGTTGAAGTATTAATTATCAACTTTCATTTTCAATGCAAGTCAACTTGCAAGTCATTTTCGTAGCAACAATTCAGCATTTAGTTAACAGCAAGCTACAATTTAGCTTCAGTTCCTGATGAAATGCGGATAATTACGACAATTAGATAATTATTTCAGTGATATCTCAAGTACAAGTATCTATAAATAAACGCAGCTGTCTCTATGAAAGATTAAATACACCTATGATTTATTTAAAAACTTCCTTTTAGTCATATGTGAAAAACATCTTATAGACGAAACACTTTCGAGGAACCATTCCAGCCTGAAAAGCTGATGAAAAGAATGGCAGAAAGACAGAAAGGTGCAGTACTTGACTAGCAAAGGGTTAATTCCAATGAGAGATGCAAGTCGTTATTCTTACGCTGTAGAAGTATTACTACTATGTTTATCCTTAAGCTGTTGAAGTATTAATTATCAACTTTCATTTTCAATGCAAGTCAACTTGCAAGTCATTTTCGTAGCAACAATTCAGCATTTAGTTAACAGCAAGCTACAATTTAGCTTCAGTTCCTGATGAAATACGGATAATTACGACAATTAGATAATTATTTCAGTGATATCTCAAGTACAAGTATCTATAAATATTAAATAAACGCAGCTGTCTCTATGAAAGATTAAATACACTCATGATTTATTTAAAAACTTCCTTTTAGTCATATGTACTTACTTCTGTAGACAGATAGGTAAATTAGGTACACCACCGTACACCTATTACCTACTTTGGTAATTTCATTTAATTTTAGGTAGTGAGCTTTTTTATCATCTTTGCTTTTACTTACACATAATTACATAAATAGGAACTACATACCTTGTTAATTTAATTTTATTTTTAGGTGGCCGCATTTTGTCATCTTTGTGTCATGAACTGATGATAAAACAGTAATTTTTGTCATAGGATCATGGTCATGGCGGTTTAACATTTGACACTAAATTCCCGATACCTACATAGAGTAACTTACCTAGGTTTTAAAAAAGCATCTATTTAGAAATAAAAGCACTGCTTTGAGCTCAATTTATAATTACTTAATTAATTAGTAAAATAATAAATTATTACCTAGTTAAATGTTTGCTCCTCCTCTACATTTACTTCAGGTACTGTACCCCAACCTTTCTACTTGGGACTTGCGGTTACACACCACATTAAAATAATTATTATGACAAAATAAAAAGACGAGATTATTACAAAGTAGGTAATTAAAATGTCTATGACTCAATGGTGGTGGATTCAGGAAAATCTGGATAGCTTGGAAGGTAGCGCGCCCGCCTTGTGAGCGCTAGGTCGCGGGTTCCATTCTCGTCCGCAGTGGGACTTTTCTCCTAAACAGATAAAGTTCCTTCCCGGGAGGGCTGGCTTTCTCGTATCTTGTCCAGGGCCGTATTTAAGGGATTAGGGCGGCTCGCCCCCCACCCTCAGGCTTTATTTTTGCTCCATTGCTAAGTCATACTCCGAAAATTTTGCCTCCCCCCCCCCTCTCCTCAATAAACCTGGATACTCGCTTCGATTTGGGGACGATAAAACCTCCGTCGTTACAGTTTACCTCTATCAAACCTCCTGGAGTAAGCGTTGTAGTTCTTCATCACTTCTCTCTAGGTGGGAGTCTAGTTGTTCTGCAACACATAAGAGGAAGCAATATTTTACCTGAGGGCACTGTCTTGATGTAATGCCTTATTTTGCCTAGGCATTAAAGCATCGCATAGAAAGAAAGCCAAGCTAGTGTGTTTTGTTGTAACATTTACAATATCTCTAACCGTTTAGTCGATATAGCTGAAAACCGCCAAAAAACGGTCGAAACCCGCCAAAAAGCAGTCAAAATACCGCCAACAACAGCACCTGTTTTAACCCAAACGTGTTGCATCCTTGTCACATTTGTGAACTACATACCAAATTTCAAGTATCTAGCTTATACCGTTCTAGGATAAAATCCGCCCCGGGCGGGAATCGAACTCGCGGCCTAGCGCTTACGAGGCAGACGCACTACCAACTAAGCTAACTAGGCTGGCAGTCTAGGTGAGTTTAATGTGAGTGGGCGGGTAGCTTGTCGTCGAATCAAGGGTAAAATCCCTGTTACTTAAGACCTTGGCAGTTATATACGTACAACTGTCAAAAGACAGTAGAGAGAACTTTTTAACGTGAAGATGTGAACTTCTACGATGTCTTCAAAAATCCGATGGACCAAAAATTAAATTAGAACATTTCCTTTGTGTTCAACATTTTTGCCGTCAAAATCAGATAGACCGTTTGAGAATTATGGTGATCTGATTAGTAAATAGTATAAATAATAAAATTGATTGATCATTAATAGTCTCCCAAACAACGGAACCACATCAATATTTAAGCCGGAAAGCGGCCTCAGCAGGCGGCCTTGAAGCCAAATTTAACGGCATCACCACCACCACCACCAGCGTCCACCACCATCAAAATCATTATGGATCAAATATGTTTATTACCGTTCTATTGTTTAGGACTAATTACCGCTACATATTTAGCTGCAAGTATAACGTACGATCACATATTTAGCTGCAAGTATCTTCAAAGAGAAAGGAATAGGAATTTAGCTAAGAAGGCAAACTGGTTTGGGCATCACGATCAGTCAGTTCGCGTCTACGCCAGAAACAGATAAGGTGTTCGTGATAACAGAATAATCTAGTGATAAGAAGAACGCGCCGGTATTTGACAAAATACACGTGGTTTTTGAATTTGCTTTTTAGTATTTATTTCAATTATTTATTTGTTTTTTAAATTAGAAAATCCATAAAACAAATTCATTTTTGATAAAGAGAAGAAAAAATAATAATACAAAATTAATAAAAATAAATGAAATAATATCACATGATTAGTACTAGGTGAGTAAAAAGTTATAAACTACCCCAATTATGTCATAGGAAAATTATTTGGTGCGTTTAAATTTTTGAACTACATATCTCATACCAAGGAAAACTGCTGGATTTTGTACGCCAACCGTTACACCGGTCTTAACCAAAAGTTTCGTGTCGCATCCTTGTCACACTTGACAGCTACATACCAAATTTCTCGAGTAAGTGAGAACAGGGATTTTTCATTCAATTCATGTAAATATGTGGGTATTTTATTTTTCTATTATTATTTGAAGTGCAATGCAGGAAATATGTGATTTTGGCTCGTTAAGTAAATGTAGATGCATATTTTGTTGGTGAGATCTAAGGAGACACTGAATTTCATTATGAATTTTGGAGAAACCTAAAATGCTTCTCAATATGAGACCGTAGACTGAGTAGGTAATAAATATAATTTGAGAATTTGACCACAATAATTGTAGTAGCCTACTGCTGGAGTAAAGGGACTTTTCAGTCCTATGCGAGCAGTATAAATAAGAACTATTATTAATACATTTATTACCTACTCAGTCTACGGTCTCATATTGAGAAGCATTTTAGGTTTCTCCAAAATTCATAATAATGAAATTCAGTGTCTCCTTAGATCTCACCAACAAAATACGCATCTACATTTACTTAACGAGCCAAAATCACACTACTGCTCGCATAGGACTGAAAAGTCCCTTTACTCCAGCAGTAGGCTACTACAATTATTGTGGTCAAATTCTCAAATTATATTGAGGATTACCTACTCAGTCTACGGTCTCATATTGAGAAGCATTTTAGGTTTCTCCAAAATTCATAATGAAATTCAGTGTCTCCTTAGATCTCTCCAACAAAATATGCATCTACATTTACTTAACGAGCCAAAATCACATATTTCCTGCGTTGCACTTCAAATAATAATAGAAAAATAAAATACCCACATATTTAGATGAATTGAATGAAAAATCCATGTTCTCACTATTTCCTGCATTGCACTTCAAATAATAATAGAAAAATAAAATACCCACATATTTACATGAATTGAATGAAAAATCCCTGTTCTCACTTTTAGCTCTTATGCAACTTAACAGGAGAGTAGGCAATTAAATATAATATAGTTCATTCATACTTTTTAGCCTCATATACAGGGTGTTTGAAGATATGCAGAATGATTATTCTGGGAAACTTTGAAAAGCAATACCGTGGGTTGAGACCAATTTACTCGCATAGGACTGAAAAGTCCCTTTACTCCAGCAGTAGGCTACTACTATTATTGTGGTCAAATTCTCAAATTATATTGAGGAAAAAAATCCATACATTGGCTGGGATTGAACCCACACCCTCCTGTTTATCAGGCGATCGTCTTGACTACTACACCACCGAGGCAGGTCAAAAATACTTTCCAAGATACTAGCTTGGCTTTCTTTCTATGCGATGCTTTAATGCCTAGGCAAAATAAGGCATTACATCAAGACAGTGCATGGGATTGAACCCACACCCTCCTGTTTATCAGGCGATCGTCTTGACTACTACACCACCGAGGCAGGTCAAAAATACTTTCCAAGATACCAGCTTGGCTTTCTTTCTATGCGATGCTTTAATGCCTAGGCAAAATAAGGCATTACATCAAGACAGTGCACTCAGGTACAATATTGCTTCCTCTTATGTGTTGCAGAACAACTAGACTCCCACCTAGAGAGAAGTGATGAAGAACTACAACGCTTACTCCATTTTACCGGAAGGGTAGACGACTACAATGAAACCAAAACCAGAGAATACTTGGCCACCAGAATCAAACTACTGCTCAGTGCTTATCCTACCAGTATTGAGGTAAGTAGGAGAGGAAGCAGCAAAATCGGAACAGCCGCGGTAGACAGTAATAGTACACAGAAAAAAGACGGAAGAACACGCGAAGACCGAAGGATACGAAAACGAGGAATACTTGGCCACCAGAATCAAACTACTGCTCAGTGCTTATCCTACCAGTATTGAGGTAAGTAGGAGAGGAAGCAGCAAAATCGGAAGTTGAAAATATTTAGAGAGATTTCGCATCGCTTCCTGATCCCGATAACGCAACCCAAAACTCGTCGAACATCGGACCCCATACCCAAAAAAACAGGATGCGAAATCTCTCTATTGAAAATCAAATTAGATCATATGGTATATACCGAAATTTGTCACAAAAACGTTAAAACATTAAAAATCCCTAATTTTCGAACACTTTGTTCATAGTTCATGGGTGTCGTTTTACTATACCTAACCTCTTCTGGGCTTTCAAGATAGCAACGAGTGTCCATGATAAAGTAAGTCTAATTAATGTGTTGACCGTTGCAATGAACTCTCAAGAATACGTAAAAATCGGAAGTTGAAAATATTGAAAATCAAATTAGATCATATGGTGATGCGTTTTCATTTAACCCTAATCGTTAGGGTTTAGTTTAGGGTTAACAAATGGAAACAGATCATACCGATCGGCAAATGTCGAGTGAGTGGAAACGTACCATTACATTAAGCTACGTTGCGCCTGGTTGGTATCTGGATGAGTGATCATCTGATAAGGTCTTGTCGTCCCGAAAGCGAAGAGAGAAAGTAGACAGAATAGGAGAAAATCAGCCGTTTCGAGAAAGAACCTTATATGTTCAGGATAAAGTCCACACCTGGCAGGAATCGAACTTACAACCTAGCGCTTACAAAGCAGACACGCTACCCTCCAAGCTAACGAGGCTGGCTTATTCCTTTTTACTTCTGGCTTATTCCTTTTCTTCTATGGTAACCTCTTTGTTGGCTAATACTACATATTAATAACTCCTTTTTATATATAATTTTTTCCGAACCCTAATCGTTAGGGTTTAGTTTAGGGTTAACAAATGGAAACAGATCATACCGATCGGCAAATGTCGAGTGAGTGGAAACGTACCACTACATAAGGCTACGTTGCGCCTGGTTGATATCTGGATGAGTGATCATCTGGTAAGGTCTTATCGTCCCGAAAGCGAAGAGAGAAAGAAGACAGAATAGGAGAAAATCAGCCGTTTCGAGAAAGAAGCTTATATGTTCAGGATAAAGTCCACACCTGGCAGGAATCGAACTTGCAACCTATTGCTTACAAAGCTGACACGCTACCCTCCAAGCTAACGAGGCTGGCTTATTCCTTTTTACTTCTGGCTTATTCCTTTTCTTCTGTGGTAACCTCTTTGTTGGCTAATACTACATATTAATAACTCCTTTTTATATATAATTTTTTCCATCCTTCTAATCTTAAACCTATGTTTGTACTAATTTATTATATTATTATTGATGTAAATAAATGAGGCCTGTTTAAACTGTTGGCATAATGGGATTTTTTAGTCTTAGCCGACAGTATATATAAGGTATATGAAATTAAATATTAAATTACTTACTTTACTTTCCGCGTCCGCTTTGACCAATGCTTTTATATCACTATTCCTTTCTTGTTAATGTTTACATTCTTCTCTTTTTTTTCTCAAAAAAGCTCACTACCTAAAATTAAATGAAATTACCAAAGTAGGTAATAGGTGTACCTAATTTACCTATCTGTCTACAGAAGTAAGTAGGTACATATGACTAAAAGGAAGTTTTTAAATAAATCATAGGTGTATTTAATCTTTCATAGAGACAGCTGCGTTTATTTATAGATACTTGTACTTGAGATATCACTGAAATAATTATCTAATTGTCGTAATTATCCGTATTTCATCAGGAACTGAAGCTAAATTGTAGCTTGCTGTTAACTAAATGCTGAATTGTTGCTACGAAAATGACTTGCAAGTTGACTTGCATTGAAAATGAAAGTTGATAATTAATACTTCAACAGCTTAAGGATAAACATAGTAGTAGTACTTCTATCTATAGCGTAAGAATAACGACTTGCATCTCTCATTGGAATTAACCCTTTGTTAGTCAAGTACTAGAAAAGGTCGGTGTTAAATAAGTTAAATTTCAAACAATTCGTATCAAATTGGTATGAAGACTAGCCAGATTTTATCAACGCTAATGTAATAATAATAAGCAAGCTGTTTTTTTCCACCTAATAAGTTATTGATAACATGATAAGTCATTGGAGACACCAGTCGAAAATCTCCTGAAATATACTTAGATATCAACTAATCTGTATGTCGTATCAAATCGGTATGAAAATCCACCAAATAGAAGGCAGTGTTTTAAAATTATTAGATGTCAAATATGAATTATTTGATAAGGTAATGGAGAAACTAGTCCAAAATATCCTGAAATATACTCAGATATTAATTAAATTCCAAATAATTCCTATCAAAAATCAAAAACCGTATGAAAAGGGCCACCAGAAGATTGCAATTTTGCAATACTTAGGTACATATTTTGAAAATTTGCTGTGTTCCATATAGTATACTCACGAGTAAATATAGGGCGTAACATAGGTATTAGCATTCGTGAATGAAGTCATATTCCTTAGCCCAGTGTGTCATACTAGACAGCTCAGTGTGTCATACGTCATACTAGACAGCTCAGTGTGTCATACTAGACAGCTCAGTGTGTCATACTAGACTTTCTCGCGGGCCCTTGGATCGTTCCATATAGTATACTCACGAGTAAATATCGGGCGTAACATAGGTATTAGCATTCGTGAATGAAGTCATATTCCTTAGCTTAGTGTGTCATACTAGACTTTCTCGCGGGCCCTTGGATCAATTCTCTTCAATCGATCTTGTTTTCTCCGATTCATTGCTTGAGAAAAAGTAGCATTCGTTTCCATTCATTTCAATACTTAAAATGGACCTTCACGGAGTCTTCTCAATCAAATATTCACAAAGATAATTGAATAAATTATGACTTGATTACAATGTTAATGATGTAATTCATGTAATGACAACTTGCCGTGAATTCGTGATATACAAAAATAGACAACGTTCATAATTAGGGAATTTTCAATTTCTGTATATTTATTCATAGGAAAATCAACTCCGAAAATTTGAAAACATCATTTATACCTACCTAATTTACAATTTAGGTACTTTTATATTCATAACGTGAGTGTAGAACACTCTTTCATGAAATCGTTTAATTAATTGATGTTTTAGAACAAAGAAAATTAGTCTAGCTAATGGATTCGATACACTTTAAATTTTCCTCAATAATTCCATATAGTATACTCACGAGTAAATATCGGGCGTAACATAGGTATTAGCATTCGTGAATGAAGTCATATTCCTTAGCTTAGTGTGTTATACGTTATACTAGACTTTCTCGCGGGCCCTTGGATCAATTCTCTTCAATCGATCTTGTTTTCTCCGATTCATTGCTTGAGAAAAAGTAGCATTCGTTTCCATTCATTTCAATACTTAAAATGGACCTTCACGGAGTCTTCTCAATCAATTATTCACAAAGATCGTTGAATAAATTATGTCTTGATTACTATGTTAATAATGTAATGACAACTTGTCGTGAATTCGTGATATACAAAAATAGATAACGTTCATAATTAGGGAATTTTCAATTTCTGTATATTTTTTTTTTTATAGGAAAATCAACTCCGAGCATTTGAAAACATCATTATACCTACCTAATTTACAATTTAGGTACTTTTATATTCATAACGTGAGTGTAGAACACTCTTTCATGAAATCGTTTAATTAATTGATGTTTTAGAACAAAGAAAATTAGTCCAGCTAATAGATTCGATACACTTTAAATTTTCCTCAATAGATATTTCATGTTTACAAATTGTTTATTTCGGTAGACAATAGGTGCCCAACAGATTTCTGCGAAAGTTGCGGACCAATTGCATTTTTTTTTTCTTCTTCTTTTTTAGAAAGTGAAGCGAAAAGGACGACAGGATGGGAGAAAGGCAGCCGTTCCTAGAACGAACTTTATCTGTTTCGGATAAGGTTCGCCTCGGGTGGGAATCGAACCCGCGACCTAGCGCCTACAAAGCAGGCGCGCTACCCTCCAAGTGAACTAGGCTGGCAACTTTATTATCACGTCCAAATTAGCGAATTGGAGTGAATTTCTTGAAGTGGTCCTCAAATTTGAGTTATCATGGTATTGAAAATTGGTCCGCGCTTCATGCTCAGTTGGGAACTCCTGGTCTAGACAGTTTATTTTGCCTATACTTAGTTATAATTTTTATGGAATCCTACCACATAACATTATGAATTCTTCACAAATTTCTTTCCTTTTATTATGCGTTTATTTTATGCTCAACCATTACCTACAATTTTTGTTGTTTTTAGATAGATCAAATATTTATTAAATCAAAAGACTTAAATGCTCGTATCTTCATTCACAAATCTTGTGGTTTTTTTTTTTATTATTTTTTTTTTATTTATTTATTTTTTATTTTTTTTTGCAACTGTCTACACTTCTCCAAGAATGGGGAAATCCAAGAGAAGAAATGCTCGACAGTAAGTACCTATTGGGCGTAAGTTTAAAATATTGAACGTGAAATCAGGATATTTCAGGTTTCACGCTCATATTGTTGTATGTGTTCATTGTCACACCAATTAGTGGGGATAAAAGTGGTTAATTATGGTCGGTATTGAGCATATGGAATAATATTCTATCCCGAGGGCCTCATCTCTGTCAGGTATTCCTAAATTCAGTTCTTGACAGTTAGATATGAACTGCTGCTGTTTCCAGCAGATATTTGCATTCCTCAAGAGCGATTCATAACACTGCTCAGTGAGTCGTTCTCTGTCTTAGAGTTTCAATTGGTAGATTTCGACAGCAAGCAGTTCATACTCAATAATAGTTCGGACGTAAACAGGATAAGGTAATTATCGCTCCCTAATGAGAAACAGATAGGTGACTGATAGAGAAACCAGAGCCTGGATTCCGCTAATATGACCTCTTCTTGCCGTAATTCAGCCAGTTTGGGGGATGCTTATTCGCGTTTTACATGTTTTTATTGAAATTACCACTATGCTTTCTTCCAATTTATGTAGGCTCTTACACCCTTTGTGGCAGCCCTCGGATGGTCGTGAACATCTCTTTTTGTATCTAGTAACTTTCTACGAGACAGTCAAAGCTGAAATGACCTGTGATAAAAGATGATTTCTATTCAACCTTGACATCTTATTTTGTCTGCTCACATGAGTTTAATGAGAAACTATTGTAGCACATTGAATCATCATGATCTGTGATATCCATCTGGACTAGCAAGTTTGCATATTAAATCATATATAATCTGTCCATACTGACACCATAATACACATAATACATTCACCATTGTGTGTCTTGACCTATAGTAAACTCTTTACCGTCTGGGTCACGTATGACCAGGGTGTTCAGAAATTTGCCACATCCGTCAGACAATTGTAATAAACTAATACAATAACCCGTTTAATTTGTATTTGATTTGCAGTTTGAAGACGAAAAAAGAGGTTTGATAGAGGGAACTGTAATGCTAAGGTCTTATCGTCCCGAAGCAAAAGAGAGAAGGAGGACAGGATAGGAGAAAGCCACGCCGTTCCGAGAACAAACCTCTGTTTAGGATAAAGTTCGCCACGAACGGAAAATGACCCGCGCGACCTAGCGGCTGACAAGGCAGGGTGCTACCGTCCCAAGCTAACTAGGCTGGCTACAGTCCCTTTTTGGCAGGTGGGATGTCGGAAAGTCTCCTTTTGTATCTGCTTTTCTGCGATGACAACAAAAGTTATGACAATGACTCAAAAATAAATAGGTCGGCTTGTCGGCTTACATAGTTTAATTCTCTCAATGATCAAGATTTTGAAATGACATTTTGCATTTGCAAATCCCGGTCACGCAAGTATTAAACTCATTTTGCAAGCATTGAACTCATTTTGCAAGCATTGGAGCATTTTGCAAGGATTGAACTCATTTTGCAAGGATTGAAGCATTTTGCAAGGATTGAACTCATTTTGCAAGGATTGAAGCATTTTGCAAGGATTGAACTCATTTTGCAAGGATTGAAGCATTTTGCAAGGATTGAACTCATTTTGCAAGGATTGAAGCATTTTGCAAGGATTGAACTCATTTTGCAAGGATTGAAGCATTTTGCAAGGATTGAACTCATTTTGCAAGGATTGAAGCATTTTGCAAGGATTGAACTCATTTTGCAAGGATTGAAGCATTTTGCAAGGATTGAACTCATTTTGCAAGGATTGAAGCATTTTGCAAGGATTGAACTCATTTTGCAAGGATTGAAGCATTTTGCAAGGATTGAACTCATTTTGCAAGGATTGAACTCATTTTGCAAGCATTGAACTCATTTTGCAAGAATTGAACTCATTTTGCAAGTATTGACTGCATTTAGCCAAGCATTGGAGCATTTTGCAAGCATTGACCTCATTTTGCACCACACGTCATGAGATGGTCTGATACATAGGGGAATTCCAGTCTTCCATAGGGGGGAATTTTCCAGTTTCCCATAATTTTAACTTGACGAAAACGGAAAACGATCTACATATAGGGTGACCCAGAGTTACCTGACGGTTTTTAAAATGATGCTACACGTTCAATTTTCAAAAAGAGTGATATTTATTTTAAATGAAAAATAACAAAATAAGGTTTACTTTTTTGGGCATTTTGTTTGTGATGGTGATCAGGTGTGGAAGACAACGCTAGCCGAAAAATCGCCCTAATTTTGAAAACACTCAATCTGGTTCAAATTTCGATATACTGTCTCTAGCACTTTTTGGGCTATAGCACGAATTTCTCGATAAAAAGCAGCCGTTAACTCATTCAGAGTCCTTGTCTAATAAATATACACCTTGTTTTTAACATATTTCCATCAATCTGGTTCAAAATTCGATATACTGTCTCTAGCATTTTTTGGGCTATAGCACGAATTTCTCGATAAAAAGCAACCGTTAACTCATCCAGAGTCCTTGTCTAATAAATGTACACCTTGTTTTTAACATATTTCCATAAAAGAAAAGTCGCACGAGCTAAGATCGGATGAGGAGGGTGGAAAATCAAAATGGATGCGAAACTTCTTCTGAGCATTAATCACAAATTCACTACTTTTAAGAAATGCATCCACAGCGAAAGCTCGAAGTTGCGGGGTCCACGACTACATTGTAACACCTTATTTTGTTCTGAACTCAGTGAAGTTCATTTGAACAAGCTACGACAAGTTATAAGAAAGTTATGGGCAAATCAAAACCGTCAGGTAACTCTGGGTTACCCTTAGCGTTAGCGCATGGGCAGAAACCAAAACCTCGTTTTCGTTAAGGCCCATTCCCACTTGAAGTTGTCGTTCGGAAAAAAATCGTGTCGTTATCGAGCAAAATCCCTTGTTCAAGAATCAAGCGGAAAATTATTTGAAGAGGAAATGAAAATAAGGGGGATTAAGTCTGCAGGAAATCGTAACTTTTTATTGGGTTTTCCCCATTCTGTGTATCGAGCTTTAAGAGATCTGCTAAACTATAAAACTAGAGCTACGGGATTCCAGTTCTTGAGTTTTTCATTCAGATACCAAATTCACACGCAACTTTGACTTCGCTTCGACTTGATAATTCGCCAAGAACAGCGATTTTATTTTTTACTTTTGTTTTCTTTATTAGATACTTTTTTTTGGTAAAAAATTACAGTGCTTTAAAAAAAAAGTGGCCAAAACTTCATTTATCTTTTTTTACTTATTAAAAATACTATTACGTAATAATAGCTAATTATTTGGTGTAAATTAATCCTGTATTCCATTCGATTATCATCGGAGGATCCAGACAGGTAATGTACCATTTATTTATTTTAAGATTAAAAACAGCCAGCCTAGTAAGCATGGAGGGTAGCGCGTCTACCTTGTAAGCGCTAGGCCGCGGGTTCGATTCCCGCCCGCGGCGGATTTTATCCTGAACGGATAGGGTTCGTTCTCGGAATGGCTGGCTTTCTGCTAACCTGTCTTCCTTCTCTCTCCGCCGTCTGCCTTGTATAAGCGCTAGGCCGCGGGTTCGATTCCCGCCCGTGGCGGATTTTATCCTGAACGGATAGGGTTCGTTCTCGGAACGGCTGGCTTTCTGCTAACCTGTCTTCCTTCTCTCTCCGCTTTCGGGACGATCAGACCATAGTAGTTAGAGTTCCCTCCATCAAACTTATTGACAAAAAAAAAGTAGATTCAAAACAAAAAGATACTCGACAAATTCTGTGCTAGGGTGAAAAAGAAAAAAATCTGGTGTGAACATCACACGACTTTCCTTATCCCATTGAATGATGCTTATTTTTATGTTCTATAGTAACTTTTACAATATCTCTAACCGTTTAGTCAGTATAGCTCTAACCGTTTAGTCGCCAAAAAAACGGTCGAAAACCGCCAAAAAGCGGTCTAAATACCGCCAACCGCAGCACCTATCTTAACCAAGAGTTTTGTGTTAGGTACATTCTTGTCTCATTTGTGGACTACATACCAAATTTCAAGTCTCTAGCTCATACCGTTCTCGAGATATTATTGAATTACACCGAAAACCGCCAAAAGGCGGTAAAATGCCGCCAACCGTTGCACCGATCTTAACCAAAAGTTTCGTGTCGCATCCTTGTCACATTTGACAGCTGCATGCCAAATTTCTAGTCTCTAGCTCTTACCGTTCTCGAGATATTTTGTTGACAGACAGACACACGGACCAATGGCTAAAACTTTGGATTTAGGCTCTAAGGACCTCGAAACGTGTTTTGGCACTAAAAACTGACCATCGAAAATTTGACCCGATTACATTACTTTCCTCCCTATAGGATAAGGAAAGTAAAAAGTCCAAGGTTCAAACCTAAACCCTAATTTTACTTTTTCGTTTGTATGAAGGTTGAAAGTCCTGTAAAGGGAAGGGACTGTTCAGTCTCATCCTGGCAGTATAAGTTGATACCTAATATGTTTTGAATTAGAAAATCTTAGAGGTTTCCTTTTTCAATAAGGAATCTGGTACGGAGCTACTCCATTTAGGACCAACGTGAGATTGTAAACAGTGTAAACCTGTTTCCAAGTCCTTGGAAAGTTGGTATTAGGCATAATTTAATATTTTAATTAAGGTAGGTAGGTATATGCAATTATGCATTTTAAATAACAAGTCTGCGTACCTAGGTAGTAATTTTCCTAACTAACCAACCAGATCTGAAACACGTGTTCCATTTTTTTTTTCTCTTTTTTTGTACCCTTCATTTATTTATTATTATTATTATTATTATTTATTATTATTATTATTATTATTATTATTATTATTATTATTATTATTATTATTATTATTATTATTATTATTTTGATTGGATTCTTTAGGTTTTGATAGAAGGGACTGTAACTGCCAAGGTCTTATAGTCCCGAAATCGAAGAAAGATAGGATAGGGACCAGCCGTTCCGGGAACAAACCTTATCCGTTCAGGATAAAGTCCGCCCCGGGTCAGAATAAAACCCGCGATCTAGCGCTTGCAAGGCAGACGCGCTACCAACCAAGCGAACTACAACTAGATTGGCCTGAATCCACCATCACCATTATTTAGTGAACTGAAAATTTAATTACCTAAATATAAATACCTATTTTGTAATAATCTCATAATAGAAGGGCAAAGAGCTAACTGGGCTCTTTGCCCTTCTCTGACTGCCCTATGCCCTAACTGAAGGGCAAAGCTAACTAGGCTGGCCTAATAACATAGTATCCCCACATAACTAGGCTGGCCCTCCATAACTTCATAACTAGGCTACTTTAGAAGTATGTAGGTAGGTACTCACACGAGATGAAATAATTTTCTACACCTTCACGCGTCACAACTTCCGTGGGGATTTTACGCATCTAGGTAATTACCTAACCATCTAAGTTTACCTACCCACCTATATGTTTGTAACCAGGCCAAGTTCCGAGTACCTACCACCATGAGATATTTACGGCTTTTCCGCTCATTCTTCGTGCCAACACAAGTCCGGTAGTTGTAAATTGTAATATTTGGATAATCCGTTTAAATTATTCCAACTCGTGTGGATTTTACATCCGTATCCGAGCATTCATAAATTCATGATCATACTTGAGTATCCATTAATAATTAATGTATAATTATATTTGATCTATCTTTAGATTTTCCAAGATTTACAAGTTACAAGCTATACAAAATGAACAAATTGCATAATGAATAGATAAATTACCTATTAATTAGGTACGTACGTAGGTAGACAGAAAAAGAACTCAATATTCAAATTATTATAATCTCCATAGTTATTCATATTATTAAGTACCTATACAGGACATAGGTAATTAGTAATTAGGTACGAATGGTACTAGGTAGGTATTACCTAGATAGTAGTTAATATACCTACATATATAATTGTTGGAAGGAACATCTGTGTTTAAATCAGTCTGATTCTAATAGGGTACCTGTTCTCTATTATTAGAAATATTTTTGCCTGGAGATGCCTATTACCTACACTTGAGTAGGTATACGAGTATTTGTGTCTACCAATCTCTACGATTTAAACACCGCAGAGCGCAGACTGCAGTTCGTAGGTACTTAGAAGAAATGGCTCATAATAGGTAGGGAGGTAGGTAGGTAATGAGTACCTACCTATAGGTAACTGTTTATTAGTTATCAAGCTTATAATTCACAGTTCTCGCCATTCTAGTTAGGTCGGAGGATAGCGCGTCTGCCTTGTAAGCGCTAGGGCGCAGGTTCGAATCCTGCCCGGTTGGATTTTATTGTGTTCTACGAGAACGAACAAAGTTAGGTATATTAGGTAGGTATTACCTAGATAGTAGTTAATATACCTACATATATAATTGTTGGAAGGAACATCTGTGTTTAAATCAGTCTGATTCTAAAAGGGCAATCCCTATCAGAAATATTTTTGCCTGGAGATGCCTATTACCTACACTTGAGTAGGTATACGAGTATTTGTGTCTACCAATCTCCAGCCGTTCCGAGAACGAACCTTAACTTTTTTTCGGATAAACTTCGTTCTTTGTGGGAATCGAATCCGCGACCTAGCGCTTACAAGGTATGAAAAAAAAGTGAGCTCACGTGACGTGAAATGATTCCCGACCTATTAGGGTCTCGTGGGTTTATTCCAGAGAGGTTTTAAGTGTGGACAAACCATATAAGGTGGGTACTTGGCAATCTGCACTACGTCCAAGATAAGTCCAGAACTATGTATACGTCATAGTATATAAATATATCTATTTAATGTCTGGACCAATTTTTCTTCTTCTTTCATCTCAATATTCTCGAGATGATCTGTCAGATAGTCAGATCTGTCTTCAGTCAGTTTTTCTCGTGCGTCCGATCTGGTTCAAATCGTTATTGACTTCCAGACAGAAAGTTTTTCTTGTCAACTTCGGTTACGTATAGTTTTTATTCAGTACCTATTATTATTTATTGAAATAAGTGAAGTAAATCTTTCCTTAATAAATAGGTTGCTTTTTTTTATAGGGGGCGTATTTTTTTAATACTTAGGACTTTTTATTTTTTGGTCGACAGAATAAAATGTGTAAATAAAGGTAGGTAATGTACGTATTCCGAATTTCAGGAGAAAATAAAGTATTGTAAAAAAAATCTGTGTCTAAATTTTTGGTTCAAACTTTGCCTTTCAAATTTTTTGTTCAACCTGCCCAATTTTCGTTCCTGTTCTCAGACCCATTGGATCATAGAATCACGAATTCGGACAATAGATTCATAAAATTATCGCAGAATCGAACAATTGGATCATAGGATAATACTCTAAACTGTCTAACTGGGAATCCAAGGGACCGGTAATTTTTTCCCTCACATCCAGGTTTCCCAGTTGCGGAAGTGTTTCCCAATTATCTACAATATTATAATTATATAGAAAGTAATGAAGGGCCCACGATTTTCCCCCCATTTATCCAGGTTTCCCATTTAGATGATGGGCCCGACTTAGACAGGTTCGACTGTATAGCTATTTTCCTCATGATTATGTATCTACATAATTATTATTTAGTTATTAGATGGGCATATAGGTAGGTAATGTAGGTACGTATTCCGAATTTTAGGAGAAAATAAAGTTTTGTAAAAAAAAATCTGTGTCTAAATTTTTGGTTCAAACTTTGCCTTTCAAGTTTTTGGTTCAACCTGCCCGATTTTCGTTCCTGTTCTCAGACCCATTGGATCATAGAATCACAAATTCGGACAATAGATTCATAAAATTATCGCAGAATCGAACAATTGGATCATAGGATAATAGCAGAATTCAAGCAGACCAAATCCCCTCATCAGCCACCACCATGTCAGAACAGCTGGAATCGGTCGCCGATTTCTACAGGAATGGTCACATCCTAATAACAGGAGGTACCGGGTTCATGGGCAAACTCATGATTGATAAACTGCTGAGGAGTTTCTCCGATATTGACAGTCTCTACATTATGGTTCGAGACAAGAAGGGTTCGAGTCCAGAGGAGCGCGTGGAAAAAATGTTTGACAGTGTGGTAAGTGAAAATTCCTTTTTGTGTTTAACCTAACCCTATAATAACACTGGTCACTGCTCATTTGTGACCTAATTGATAAACTGCTGAGGAGTTTCTCCGATATTGACAGTCTCTACATTATGGTTCGAGACAAGAAGGGTTCGAGTCCAGAGGAGCGCGTTGAAAAAATGTTCGACAGTGTGGTAAGTGAAAATGGAAGATCCTTTTTTTGTTTAACCTAACCCTATAATAACACTGGTCACTGCTCATTTGTGACAGCTTCCTATTTTCTACCTAGGGCCATTTTCGACTGAACCTCGTCGATCGAAAGATTGGCCGTCGGCTATGTGTGGACACAGCTTTAGGCGTTATTTTAGACACTGCTTTGAGCATCAGTGGTGTGTCGTTAGATTTTTAATGGGAGAAGCTAATAAACTAATATAATTTACAGTACGAGTCATACGAGCAGGTATGTCCTAAATGCTCACTGTATGTCCTAAAGTCTTCATAACTTCTGAACAGATCTGTCTTACCTTGGAAGGAGAAATCCATACTTTACCCGAGGAATTTCTTTCCCTAAACCCAAAAAAGTGATTTCCAGCATAGGTAGGTATAACCTATAATGATCTGTATGTTTTTCCCCTCAGATTTTCAACCGCCTCACCAAAGAAGTCCCAAACTTTCGGTCCAAAATCAAGGTGATCCCGTCAAACATCGAAGCAGAGCACCTAGGTCTGAGTCCAGAAAGCAAACAACTCCTCATCTCCAAAGTGAACATTATCTTCCACTGTGCTGCCACCTTGCGGTTTGATGAGGAACTACAGGCAGGAGTCCGGGCCAATTTGTACGCCACCAGGCAGATACTCAACCTAGCCAAACAGTGTGCCAATTTGAAGGTAAGTGGGCGTTTGGTTCAGAGGTAATTTGGTCAGGAATCAGGACGTAGTGTTCCTCACAGCATCTTCGCACTGCTGACAACAAGCAACCCGCTTCCTCACACCTTGTCCAGTCCGAGTGGGACCTAAAAAACCCCCAGTAGATAGAAGCACGCGATTACCCACATGGTCACGCATCCTGATACCAACCACACGAAACGTTGCTTAACTTCAGTGATTTATGTGGCATCTAGGTATATTTTTTTTTTAAATTTCCCTCCAAAGCGCGATTCTAAAAATTCCAATAAACGGACTTCAAGTAGAGTATAATTATAAGTAGATATTATACAACTTCTTTTACTTCAACCTTAACCCCTGGTTTGACTCATTGATTAAGGTTATGGTTTTAAACAACATATTTTACTGTCTACCGATTGTCTGACGAGAACCAGTCCAATTAAAGGTAAAACTATAGACATCATCTAGGTATAAATATAACTTACCTAAACAAACCAGCCATACCTAACGTAAACATACAATATGTATTATGTATGTTATAGTTGTTATACTCGTATACTATTATATACTTTCAACGTATAGGTAATATTATGTAGAACGGTACACATATTATGATTATGACATTTATGACAAACTTGTTAGTAATTGATCCATATAACGTTTGACCACTGAATCTTGACCTTTATAAAACAACAGTTCCACCTGTTATGCAAATATGTAGTAGGTATAATTAGAATTACTAATTAGTAATTACTAGGTATTCATGTTTCAAATTTCAATCATATCAAATCACGCCGTAGTTCCATAAGAGCTGATTGACGGAAACCTTTGTGACATGTGAAAATCTGATAGAACAAAAGGCTTCGATGTAGTTACCTACATATTGTCATAAGTTGCCTTTTGTGAATACGTAGTGTTGTGACCTAACAAATGTCCTCATAATCTGTGGTCGTGTGGTGTACAAATTGGGCTACTTGATACGTCCTGAAATCCTGAATGGCTCAAATTACCTACCTGGTTATGCCAATATGTCATGCGGGCATAGTATACCTCATACCCACATGTTCATGGTAAATGACTCTCCCACCATTGTTGTGTCATGTATGTCATGTAAGACATAACAGTCATAACTCATCGGTGTCAGTGCCATTGTACTCTCGGATGATTTACGATTTACGTAAATCAGCATAAACATGAATAGACTCTGGACTCTGGGACGTAACCAGGTAATGGTTCCGGGCTGTCTGGTGAACGATAAAATACAGATAGACCTAGGTTTCTCAGACCGTCTGAGCGTCAGGGCCGGCATTACATGTTGCCTCCTCTAAAGCCGTGTCCACACATAGTCGACCGGCTGTCGCGTTGATCGACGAGTTGAATCTGTGTTATCGAGGCAGTGTGGACGGTTCAGTCCAGTCAACTATGTGAAGAAGTTGGAAAACCCTGCTATAGGTCCTTTGCCTCAGCCGTAGACCGCGCCGTACAAATCATGTATTAGGGGAGTAGGGTACTATAACAAGGGGTTCGCAATTTCCACCCCTGGGCCGGGATTTTATTTCGAAGACCTTGGTTCAGAAATAGGAACCAGCAACAGGTCCACCAAAAGGAACAATATTTTAAGCAACATCAAAAACATCGACTGTCTATATGTTGCTAAAAAATATTGCTCAGCAGTATTGAGTTTGAGGCTATTTCCTAAATATCCGATAATATTCAAAGATTTAAACCTTGACCTCTTCTATGGAAGTCCGATTCATCGTTAAAACCTTCAAATTATGGTCCATGGTCTTTGGCCTTCTTCTTCTTTACGCCTTCTTCTTCGTCATCGTCTTCTTCTTCTTCTTCTTCTTCTTCTTCTTATTCTTCTTCTTCTTCTTCTTCTCCTCCTTCTTTATCGTCGTCGCCTTCTTTTTGGTTATTCGTTATTCACAAAATTCATTGTGCATAATGACCGATTGTGGGCGAATCACCAAAGCTATGTCCATTGGATACCTCATGACTTCCTGATACCAGAAACAAAAAGTCAATTAATGGAATACAGGACCAAGTAATGGAGAAAAAGAACAGACATCAAATATACTCGTACATTGTGAAACATAACCATAGAAAATGAAATGCGTCACCATCAACAACAGCAACTGAAAGTATACAACACCATCAAACACCAACAAGAACTGAAAGCATACATGATACAACACACATGTCTTCTGTCTGCAAAGTTCTGCTCTGAGAGACAAGAATACCCCGTCATCTCCTTGCGAACATTCTTGAAGAACTTGCAAAGAACATGACAGATATGTCAAACCTCAAACATGCCCTTGGAAAAATCAGCTGGGGGGGCTGGGAAATTGTAATTCGAAAACATTATAGGATAATAATCAAGTAGGTACATACTTTGCCGTCTTGAAACTTGTAAATTTCGAAATCTTTTGAATAATAAATATTAATATAAAAAATTTATAGTTTCGAAATCCCGTAAAAAAGGTAAATAAAAAAAAAAAAAAAAAAAAAAAAAAAAAAAAAAAACTCAACCAGCTATGTACATGACTGGAAAATTGTCGATTTCGAAATACCAATGTGTCATAATGCCACACGTCATATTGAACATAACTAATAAGGAATGTGAAGCAACCGACCAGACATACATGATTTACCAGACATCAACAAAGCAGAAAAGAAAGCGAAGCGACCGACCATTTGATGTCAAGATTCCTCTAGAATCTCTAGACCTATGGAATCTAAATGACAACTTATTATCTTAGCATTATCTACATGTGTTATTTTCTAGCTTGAATACTTTTAATGACACATGATGGTGATTTCAAAATGGAAAATCCTGTTTTTCAAATTAAGTTCTGGTTCTGACAAGTGCTTTTCGCATCGTTTTATGGTTTAAAATTTTAGGGAGTTGCCAAGATTGCCATGTGTACTCGTACTCATTTTCCTCACGAGGCTGAGTGGGCCCCGCAACAGCCAGTCACGGAATCAATCATTCGCTTGATACAAATTTCTTGACCCCGCCGGGAATCGAACCCGGGTGTCCCGCGTGCAAGGCGAGCGCCGTGACCACTGCGCCATGGGAACTGACTCAATGCCAGTAATAAATTGAAAGAAAAAATAAATAAATAAATAAAATATGCCAATATCCAAGATGAATAGACGAAGTTCAAAGTTCTTCGAAGATTTTGGATCTTGCCCTTGGCCCTGATGTGTTATGGTATACATATCTGTAGGGTTTCCGGGCATAGATATCTCGTATATTATTAGATGTAGACATCAGATTTTAAAACGAATAGATACCTATTTTCCGCCTAAAATTTATGATAGATATCTCGTATATTATTAGATGTAGACATCAGATTTTAAAACGAATAGATACCTATTTTCCGCCTAAAATTTATGTTTTTTTTTTCAAGTAAATTTTTAATGGATAGAGACGATAGTCATTAGTCGTTATAAGGTAGGACCAAAAAGTACCTTCAGGTATGTACCTAATACCTATATTTTACCTACAATTTCCTCTAGATGAGAAGAACATATCTACACAATCTACACCTATCATTGTGGCGCGTGTAGACTTTATTTAACATTTCCGGTAAGATGTAGTATGTAGGTAGGAAGGTAGATAGAGTAGATACCTACCTAATTGAAAATTTAATTCTGAAGCCTGTGGTAGCTACCTATGTTACGTTCAGCAAAGATTTTTTTTTATTTTTTATGAACTGACCCGAGGCATGGCCGAACCGAGGCATGGCCGAACTTGTAGAAAATATTAATAAGAATACGGTCGCGCTGCGCGCTCCCTATTAGCTGCATAGTTATCAAACTAAAAACATAAACGAAACTCAAAATGTTGGTCGAGAGCGGAACATCACCTATCTACATAGGCAACACGGTAATGTGTTTCCTAAGATGATTGAAGCTGTTACTACACATTTATTTCACAGATATTTCACGTCTATAGGCACTTACCTACTTCTTGATGGATGTCTCCGTAAAACTTACCTCCTTGCCTACTTTAATTAGTTTCTCGATACCTTAAGCTTAAGGCACTAACTAACACAGTCCATTAGTTTTATAATATGTAGATAGGTACCTACAGTTCAGATGTAGGTAAATTACCTACATTTTACATATATTTCATTTACTCACCTACCTGGGTACCAGTACCTATGTGCCTACTAAATTGGTACCTACCTCAGGATGGTTGACTGCGGTTCGGGACGAGCCAAGTAATTTTGGCTAGAGAACATTACCAGCCTAGCTAGCTGATAGTTTCAAAGGGTTCTCTCTGCTTGAAATAACAAGCCCAAGTCCTCACAATGGTTGACTGCGGTTCAGGACGAGCCAATGAAACATGGCTGGAGACCACCAGTACCATCACCCTGGTGTATTTCAGATAGAAGAGATAGGTGTTTTCTCATCACATTTCGGCCATAGCTAAAGCCACTTCAACAGCAGCAACCTACTAGAAAGCTACCGACCTAATACGTATAAATTTATTCCATTCTACTCTTCAGGTTGGTTCCGATCTACAAGAAGTTGGACAAAGCTCTGGCCGTTCTACAACCGTTCTCGTCCCGGGATTGGTACTTCGAGAACGGCAATGTTCAGACTGCCTGGAATCGTCTGAGTCCCGCGGATCAGTCCCGGTTCCCGTTCGATATCCGGGATCTCGATTGGGACGACTACTTGGAGACCTATGTGCGCGGGACGATGGTGTACCATTTGCGGGACAGCTTTGAGCCAGAGGTCCGGAAGAAGGCCCTGGCGAGATATTTCAGGTGGGTTTAGGAACAGGGTTTGCACGGGAATCCTTTTCAAATATTCAATCTTCGGAGAGTCGAAGTTTCAAATAAAGGGGGGCCACCTGTCCCTCCATGTCTCCATGTTTTATGTAATGTTTCGTATTCATTTATGTTGGATTTACTTTTGATTAGGTGAAAAGTTGTTAGGTTTCTAGTTTTTCTTGTTGGAATTTTAAAGTTAATTTGATGGAGAAGATCGGGTGCATATATTTTATTGTTTATTATTTTATAAAGGAAAACTAGATCGTAGATCGACAGAGGAAACTGTTAACTGCTAAGGATCACGCCGTAGTTCCATAAGAGCTGATTGACGGAAACCTTTGTGACATGTGAAAATCTGATAGAACAAAAGGCTTCGATGTAGTTACATATTGTCATAAGTTGCCTTTTGCGAATACGTAGTGTTGTGACCTAACAAATGTCCTCATAATCTGTGGTCGTGTGGTGTACAAATTGGGCTACTTGATACGTCCTGAAATCCTGAATGGCTCAAATTACCTATACCTACCTGGTTATGCCAATATGTCATGCGGGCATAGTATACCTCATACCCACATGTTCATGGTAAATGACTCTCCCACCATTGTTGTGTCATGTATGTCATGTAAGACATAACAGTCATAACTCATCGGTGTCAGTGCCATTGTACTCTCGGATGATTTACGATTTACGTAAATCAGCATAAACATGAATAGACTCTGGACTCTGGGACGTAACCAGGTAATGGTTCCGGGCTGTCTGGTGAACGATAAAATACAGATAGACCTAGGTTTCTCAGACCGTCTGAGCGTCAGGGCCGGCATTACATGTTGCCTCCTCTAAAGCCGTGTCCACACATAGTCGACCGGCTGTCGCGTTGATCGACGAGTTGAATCTGTGTTATCGAGGCAGTGAGGACGGTTCAGTCCAGTCAACTATGTGAAGAAGTTGGAAAACCCTGCTTTAGATCCTTTGCCTCAGCCTCAGCCGTAGACCGCGTCGTACAAATCATGTATTAGGGGACTAGGTAGAGGGGTTCGCAATTTCCACCCCTGAGGGGTTCGCAATTTCCACCCCTGGGCCGGCATTTTATTTCAAAGATCTTGGTCCAGAAATAGGAACCAGCAACAGGTCCACCAAAAGGAACAATAATTTAAGCAACATCAAAAACATCGACTCTCTATATGTTGCTAAAAAATATTGCTCAGCAGTATTGAGTTTGAGGCTATTTCTTAAATATCCGATGAAACTCAAAGACTTAAACTTAAACCTTGACCTTTTCTATGGAAGTCCGATTCATGGAATTAAAACCTTCAAATTATAATCCATGGTTCTTTGGCCTTCTTCTTCTTTACGCCTTCTTCTTCGTCATCGTCATCGTCTTCTTCTTCTTCTTCTTCTTCTTCTTCTTCTTCTTCTTCTCCTTCTCCACCACCTTCCTTATCGTCGTCGCCTTCTTTTTGGTTATTCGTTATTCACAAAATTCATTGTGCATAATGACCAATTGTGGGCGAATCACCAAAGCTATGTCCATTGGATACCTCATGACTTCCTGATACCAGAAACAAAAAGTCAATTGATGGAATACAGGACCAAGTAATGGAGAAAAAGAACAGACATCAAATANNACAACAACAACAACAACAACAACAACAACAACAACAACAACAACAACAACCACCCAAGTTATTATGAGGTTATCTATCACTGAGAAAAATTTGCCCTTGGAACAAGGTTGATTTGACTTTAATTCAACTAATTCATAACTAATAATCTCCTTAATGTTCCTTTCCTTCCCAATTTTCCTTCAGGGACATGGACATTTTAACGTCAAAGTTAACAACTAATCCTTCATTTGGCTGATTTCTATATTTTCCAGCTTCTCACCTACGTTTCCACTGCATTCTGTCACGCCAACATCAAAACCACCACTGAAGAGAAGATCTACCAACCCAAGACATCGTACCGAACGCTCATAGACCTGTTGGACCTCAGTCCAGATGATCCTAAGCTCAACGAGATGAGAGTAAAGTAAGTGATCACATCGGTTTGATCCCAAGCTCAAGGAACTGAAATTGAAGTCAAACACGAAATAAAACACTCAGGCTAAAATTTGTCCTATGCAGCCTATGCTTAAGAAACTGAAAGTAAAGAACTTTAATGATACGATCAAGATCAACCTCAGTCATCAACCGTCCTATCTGTTGCAGATTAGCTAAGGAGAACGCCAACACGTATACCCTCACCAAAGCGGCAGCAGAGCAACTTCTATCTGAAGAGGGTAAAGATGTACCTGTGTCCATTTTCAGACCTGCAATAGGTGAGTTTTTGAGCTGAAGGAGTGTTTATTTATTTTTTTTTGCTGAGCCCTGGGGAAGTATCTGGATGAGCTGAATGTGTGAAAATCGTGAAATAAAGCCTTGAAAATCTGAAAGTTCAGAGCAAGTGTGTGAACAGCTGAACAGTTAAAAAGACAGAATTCGGGAACTATAGATATGTAGTTTCTATGATCGTACGCTCTCCGGGTTCGATTCCCGGCGGGGTCAAAGTTTTTTCAGCTCTGTGCTTGGATTTCGGGGTGCACTCAGCCTCGTGGGGACAATTGAGGAGCTACTTTAATCCAGTAGTGACCAATACCTCCTTTACTCTTACCCAAGTGACAGCAACTTGTATGGTATTTGCTTCACAATCCAACCTCTGTATATTCTTATGTTCCTTGTTCCAGTGATTTCCACATGGAAAGACCCAGTCCCGGGCTGGATTGACAACCTGTATGGACCAACTGGTGTAGTAACAGGTGTACAAGCAGGACTTATCCGTACTATTCATTGTAATCCAGATGTAACAGGTGACATGGTTCCAGCTGATCTGACTGTGAATGCACTGGTATGTAGTGCATGGGATGCGAGTAACAGGTGAGTCACATGTAACAGATGAGTAAACTCCAAACAGGTGTTGAACAAATTGGTTCAGGGTTACTATTTTCATTTGTTGAAGACAAGTCGTAGCTATGATTTTTGGCCAAACATAGTTGTAACCAAATATCATCCCTGACGCGAAGCCTGTGCACCAGATTGTCGCCGAATGAAGGGTAAAACCGTCGTCACTCAAAACCTTAGCAAACATGACGAATTATATTGTGTTTATTTATTTTCTCTGTTCTTTTATTCCAGACAGTTTTACCTAGGTACCTATATCCTTTTTTTTTTCTTTTTTTTTCTTTTTTTTTTGAGCGGAAAATACCTACCCATTTCTACCAAGTATCATTTCACACAACAAGATCGACCATAAATAGCTCTTTTTTTTGTTCAATAAAATGATATAGGTATGTAGTCCCACTCTGTAAATAGGTACCTATCAATCTGCTCTACTAGGTGTCAATAAATTGGGCCACCTACCCTACCTGACCTGCAAATCTTCAACCCAAAGTATTGGTCTATTGGTACTCGCAACAGACCGTGTGAGACCACCTTAATGGCGGACGACTTCGGTAACTCTTGATGGCTACCGTAGTTTCTAACGGTGTGTTTATGTACCGGGCCAGGATGAGCTCGGACAACGTGGATAGCTGTCCCGGCGGCAATTTTTAAAATTCATTTTATATTTATTTTTGTTTGCTTTGTAATTCGCTTGTTTTTAATAGGTCGGCTGCAGTGTCCACAGAAATCACACTGTGTAATGTCATCTTCAATCATCATAATATGTTTTCATAAAAAAATAATTATTATAATTTATACTTAATGATATACCTACTGATATTACACTTGTACCCCCTCCCCACCCTTGTGACTTGAATTTTTACCTTTGCGGCCCGCCAACTCTCTACCTTGGTCTCTTGTGTCCCTCGGGTGCGCAAAGGTTGAACAACCCTGATCTACTACATATCTAAATAGAACACTTGAAGACGTTTTGTAATTACACGCGTATCTCTAATTTTCCAAACCATGAACTTCTCCGAAGTTCGTAACTTATTTCTCAGAATGAACAGGAATCCAATCCAATTTTCCAGCGGGAAACTTTGCCAAAGTTCTAGGAATAAGGGATATCGCGATACACATGTTTTAACGAGATATCAAACGGTTTAACGTTTAAATAGAGAAAGGAGAGGGATAAGGAGGAGATGAAAGTTGATAGGTATTCCAGGAAATCCAGGAGATGATGTAAGTGTGCAAAATCGTTCCTGATTTTTTACTTTCTATTTACTTTCTATTATTTCCTTATCCTAATGTACCTATTTTTCGGTTCGATAAGGATAAGACATCCGTTGTTACCTAACAGTTCCCTCTATCAAACTTGGAAAAATAGAAGAAGAAGAAAATGGTTCGTCACAAAAATTTATGACTTGGACCCGAACCACCAAACTTCAGATCCCAAGTCCACCGCGCTATTCACTACACATAGGTAGGTACCTACTCGCACACCATTAAAGTTCACTGAAATTCTAAGTCAAACCTCTAAAAAAAAAAAACCTTAGCAGTTCTATGCAGTGACGTTAGGTTCCCAATAAAAAATCGATTCCTAAAGTTTGAATCATTTTGATTTAGGTCCAACAGTTCTATGAACTGTTGGGCATTTATCAGACAAACCATCCTTACGACTCCTTCTCCGGCCGAATTTCCAGACGTCAGCAGAACCCCACCAGCCTCCCAATCTACAACTATGTGAGTTCCAAAGACAACCCGATCACCTGGTTCGAATTCCAGGACAAGTCCTTCTCCGCCGGAGTGAAGACACCCCCGGCCCAAGTCCTCATGCACTGCTATCGACCTTACATGACCAAGAGTCGGACCAAGTATCTCTTCTTGAGCATCTTCCTGCATTATCTGATTGGCTATGTGTTTGACTTCTTTTTCTGGCTGTCTCGACATCAAATGAGGTATGCCTCATTTAGAACCTTTAATATCTGGGGTTGGGGAACTTAGAACCTTTAATATCTGGGTTGGGGAACTTAGAACGTTTAATACCTTGGGTTGGGGAACTTAGAACCTATAATACCTGGGGTTGGGGAACTTTCTTCCTTCTCTCTTCGATTTCGGGACGATAAGACCATAGCAGTTACAGTTCCCTCTGTCAAACCTCTTAAAAAAAAAAAAAAAATATATGTTTATATACATAGGTATCTATCACTAAAGATTCCCTTTACCCCGCAGTAGGCTACTAGTTAGAATTTTATTGGTCAAATTCTCAGAAAAGGTGTGTTGACTTCGGTCGTCTGCTTATGGCAAAGGAACCTGTGATCTTTTTTGCCTTTTTCCGTGTTCATTTGGTGTCAGCGTTTTTCGTCGGCCTCTCAAATTAGGTTCATTGCTTTGGGCTCCCTTAAAAAATCAATAGACTTACGCAATATGTCGCCTATTTGATCCAGGACCGTGCGAACTGTTTCCATTGTTCAGAAGTTATCCCAATTCACCATTGTTGATCATTTTGTCGCGAGAAATAATTAACCATCTGAAACAGAAAAAATAAGAAGGAGCTCTTCGTCAATAACAAGTTTGAAAATAATAATAATAATAATAAATTGAAGTAAAATACTCTTATTACTCATTATTTATTTCGGCTCCAATTTATTCTTCATTAAATTTAATGAGGTTTTTATGATTTATTTTTGCTGCCAAATCAAATAAAAAGTTTATACCTAAAAGTTTCGTATTTCATACTTCATTAAAGTCTATAATCAATAAAAGACTGATGAGACGGTCCCTCCTAACAGTGATAAGTAACAATCATAAATTAGTCATAACTCTCAGAAGGTACTCATCTGGAAAGTTTTTAGTCTGTAATAAGCTTATAGGTACTTATTTTGGAACTGATTCTTAACCGTTTTACTCCAGAATAAAGTTCTAGGCAGGGTTAGGCCCTTTTTGCAAAAAAAGACTGCGATTTATATTGATCAAATTCAAAATTTTCATGTGACAACTCTAGTTATAACTGAAATGCGTCTTTTTCCCTCTCTTTTTCATCGACATTTTTTGAATAAATAAAGAACGTAAACCTAATCGAATAAATAAAGAACCTAAACTTAATCGTTTAAGGCTTTAAGGTTATTCATGTCATGCACATGTGTGATCGCACATGGGTTTACATTATTAATTTATGTTAATCCATTTTCCATTTGATTCACATAATTCAGGGGCAAAGTAACTACCTACCATTAATATTTAATCCAAAAAATTCAGGGGAAAAAAAACTCCCTCCCATAAAAAAAAAAAAAAAAAAAAAAAAAAATCCGTAGTTTTTACGTACACCTTTTATGAGAAACTATACTATTAACTTTTTTTAAAACCTCAATATTTAGATATTATATTCTTTTTACAACGGAATTTATTTACAGAGATGAGATTAGGAGAATCTAACCTTACAGCCGGACTCCTGCAAGTACAGGTACCTATGTATTTGTACTTTTACCCAACTTTAGTATTGTTCTTGTTTCGTTGGCATCCTGGCTGAGTGGGTATCACACAAGACGAGGCCCCGGGTTCTATTCCCGCCAGGGTCGAGATTGGAATTACCTACCTACCTCACTGTCCGAGAAGAGACGATTTCAGCCATTTATTGATATCAAAAAAGCCTTTGATAGATGAGAATTCCACTTTTGTCTTCAGAAAACGTCCTAAATGTTCTTAATCCATGCTCATGTGGAAATTTTCACTACTGGGTAGGTAGGTAGTATAGGTATCTTTTTAATACTCGATAGTTTGTCTGGGAAAGAAATAATGGGAATACCACAAGGAGCTTCATTTATTTGTATGAACGCCTGGAAACTCTCAGTATATGCAATGTGCCACAAATGAAATAATTGGAGTCTGGACGTCTGGTACTGTAGCCTGGGCTGTTCCGCGGACAAATCAGCACTCCAAGCACAGAAAAAAGTCACTGTTTTAAAAATAGTTTTTTTTTTACTTTCTATGATTTTTCCTGCAAACAGTGCGGTTTCGTGTCTCAGTACTTAGACTTCGCGCTTGCCCATAACGAAAACGGATAAACTATGTTGATGTTTTTCATAAAATAAACTGTGAAAATGATAAAAGACCATATAAATTATTTTAAAGAACAAAAAATTTAACTATCAGTATACTGAACGTATGTGTGAGTATATTTCGGAATGTTTTGTACCAATATCGCCATTAATATTTTACACATTGCTTGATGTACCTAATATAATGGAATAAAAATTTATAAATAATCAAAAGAGAATTCTATTAAGTACTCGATACTAGCCATAGTCATATAAATTATATCTAACATAATTATTGGTACTAAGTTTGAGGTTATATAATTTGTAATTTAAATTAAATAGGTACATACTATAATCTATTATAAATATCTAAATTAAAATAAAGCTATAATAAGGCACTTCTGTAAATTCAGGAGTTCAAATACATAGATATAGGTAGATATTTTTTTCATGAAAATTCTTGTTCAATAGGCTCTTTGTGACTCTAATTCTTATTAATAATTTGAATCTTCGACAGTACGGCAGGTATTCCCCACTATATTATTCGCAACTCATGGGGTACGAGTTTTGGAGATAATGGCTATGTGTATCTCGCCATCGGCAGCAATGTGTGTGGTAAGTACTTCTATGTAGAATTGTATACTAGGGAGTGTTATTTTCTCAGGAAAAGGGTTCCTATGGGACCATCGAAAGCCTGGTGGGACCTAAAGTTTTGCTAAAAATTGTACACAATGAGAGTTCCAAACGATATTGAGAGGGAGCAGAGATAGAAGGATCGAAATGTGTGGAGAGATTTCGTACATCGACCCGTCCCATGATGGAACGATTATGGATTGATTGAGTAGAGTTATGGTGAAACAGACCGACACAAAAAATACAAAATCTTTGGGTTGACATGTAGATATCCAAGGTTATTTTTGGACCTTATTTTTAACAACAATGGTTGTTTCATTAAAAATTATATTATACCTAATAAAAATAAAAAAATAAATTGTTGTGAAAAATGATTTTTTTTTTCTCTAAAAAATTAAAATTTTGTTCCACTTAAAAAATAACCAACAATATAAAAAAAAGTCTTATGGGGGGATAACTTACACGGTAAATTAATTTTGAAAACATTGTGGGAAGGACAGAATACTCGTAAAGTGAAAAATAAAGGTAGGTTTTTATATTTATAATGAAAGCACAAAAAAAGGCAAAATGGCAAGACAAAGAAGAAAGTGGGAGACAAAGGCATTTATCAAGTTAAAAAAAGGAGGAGGGAGAGAGGAGAGAGAGGGGGGGGAGAGAGAGATCAAACAAGTTGGAGAAAGGACAGAAATTGTTCAAATGATGTTACAAAAACACATACAACATTCATGAACACAAAATTCCGGCCTAAAACACGCCAGGAGTAACAAAAATTTTGGGAGTTCTCAGTATAAAATTACATAATGGTTTTCATAACAGAGGAAAGACTACACAAAAGTACTTCTTTGGATACTTCAAAAGTCATTTTTGTGATTTGAAGAAATACAAAAAGTTACCAGGTTTTCAGCCAAAAAAGAAGAGGGACCATAGAAAAAATAAATAAAAATTAAATAAAGACTGATGAAAAAAAATAATATTTTTCAACTCTTTGATCACTGAACAGCCATTATTATAACGCACGTACTTATTTAAATATAAACAGATTGTTCTTTTAACTGAATCATCCTTTTGTAAATGCTAACAAAAGGTCTTATAAGGCACACGAATCAGTCCTTTTCTATGGCTTAAAGCTAGATTTTGTACTTTTGTTGTTAACTCTAGTCCACAAATACAAGTGTAAAAAAAAAAAAAAAAAAAAAAAAAAAAAAAAGTAAAAAAAAAAAAAAAAAAAAAAAAAAAAAAAATCAACATACTTGCGGTAAATAAATGAGAAATATATACTTTTGAGCAAGATATGCGAAATATTTTTGGACAATCCCATTGAAAAGCCCTGGAATGTATAGAACATTTTGAAACCAAAAATGAAAGACGGGGGCTTTGGACATAGACACAAAATGAGACCAAACAGCATACCCTAGAGAGTTTCGAGAGAATTTTTTAGTTCTAAAAGAGCAGAATATTTTTCATTTGAGTTGATTCTACGCTTATTGTTCACTTTTTCCGATTAGAACTAAAACTTTCTTAAATATCTAAAAGCTCTCTTAAATACCTGGAGTATGATGGGACGATACTGTGGAATCAGGAATGATTTTTGTCTTCGGGAGTGAGCATTGGGCAATCTTTTCTTATTTCCTCACACTACGTCCAAAGTAGAGAGCTCGGTTCTGATACCTGCAAAGAGAAACAAATAATATTTAAAGGCCCAAACTTACTCTTTTTGGGTAAAATAACTTTCCTAATGCTGTTTGTTGTTAAAAATAAGGTCCAAAAATAACCTTGGATATCTACATGTCAACCCAAAGATTTTGTATTTTTTGTGTTGGTCTGTTTCACCATAACTCTACTCAATC
Organism: Diaphorina citri; assembly: GCF_000475195.1. Taxonomy (NCBI): domain Eukaryota; kingdom Metazoa; phylum Arthropoda; class Insecta; order Hemiptera; family Psyllidae; genus Diaphorina; species Diaphorina citri. The sequence continues at coordinate 31,761 of NW_007379121.1, read as the reverse complement.
AATCCATAATCGTTCCATCATGGGACGGGTCGATGTACGAAATCTCTCCACACATTTCGATCCTTCTATCTCTGCTCCCTCTCAATATCGTTTGGAACTCTCATTGTGTACAATTTTTAGCAAAACTTTAGGTCCGACCAGGCTTTCGATGGTCCCATAGGAACCCTTTTCCTGAGAATCAACCACAGAAAAACATAGTAATTTAAGATTACAAGCCAAACACCTCGTCAAATCTGTCTCCAGCTGGGAAGGTCCCCTCCACACTTGCCCCTGAAAAAAAAAAAATAATAATACAACACTCACTCAACACAAATAAAATCTTACATAGAAAACGCAGGTTCTCGTTTCTCCACAATTTCCATCTCTGAAGTATAAAATAATATCACTTCCAAATTCTTGGCCAGCACCTGAGAGCTATGTCTAACTGATGAGTTCCAATAAGAACGAAACGCGTTTTAGGCTGCTCCCAGGTGTTGGCTAAATTGGTGACCCCGACGTGATGGAAATTAGGAAATTGAGAGCCCTCATCTGGACTTGACCGCGTCCTGGCTGCGCGCTCTGCGCAACCCAGCACGTTAATACACCTCTGCTCGCGGGTTCAGAAATAAATTCTCCACAATTTCCATCTCTGAAGTATAAATAACACTTCCAAATTCTTGGCCAGCACCTGAGAGCTATGTCTAACTGATGTGTTCAAATAGGAACGAAACGCGTCTTAGGCTGCTCCCAGGTGTTGGCTAAAAAAAAATGATAAAGCGAACTGTAATTGCTAAGGTCTTTCGTCCTTTCGTTCCGAAATCTAAGAGAGAAGGAAGACAGGATAGAAGAAAGCCAGCCTTTCCTAAAACGAACATTATCCGTTCAGGATAAAATCCGCCTCGGGCTTGAATCGAACCCACGGCCTGCCTGGCTATACCAACTAGGCGGGCAATTAATTAACATTTGGAATAAGTAGGTAATCAGGATAGAAGAAAGCCAGCCTTTCCTAAAACGAACATTATCCGTTCAGGATAAAATCCGCCTCGGGCTTGAATCGAACCCACGGCCTATTGCGTCTGCCTGGCTATACCAACTAGGCGGGCCTGGCTATACCAACTTGATTGGGTGAAAAGTTTGAAATCTACCAATCAAATTGCTCATTAAAGTTTAAACTCGAATTGTGATTCTGCCCATTAAAAGCCTCCCTCGGTGGTGTTGTGGTCATGTAATCAAGAGGGCGTGGGCTGAATACCAGCCGAAATGGAATTTTGTCCTCAATATTCAATTTTAATTCACTTATTTTTATTATTTAATAAAATAACAGATATACAAAGGTGTTTTTCCCAAGTTAATTGCTTGAGAAATTGATTTTTGAGTGATTTATAGTTTCTACAGCTCACTTGGGACAACTAGTTTTACCAACTATTAAGTTATGGGTAGTGTAAACACGAGTGTAATATATTATTTTATATTTTATAATAAGTAATACGTAAATAACGAAATGTTAAATATACGGTGGATCAACTTAAATATATCCTAATGAGAATATTAAGCATATTAACAAGGATAATGAGTTCATTAAGGAAGCGATATCTGGTGTGTGAGAGTTTATTGTTCCAACATACAATCGGACATTGTATCCTTAATCCTCATACAGGATGGAATGGTCCTTTATCTTTCTTCTGCCTATCCGAGTTCAAAATTATTTAGAGAAAATTACCACATGTCAATTAATCAATTTAGAGAAATAGTGAAACGAATGGACCTCCCTAAAATGACTCAGAGAATCCAGAACAAGCAGGGTCCGTCCCTCCGGAACGACTTTCCTTATCCCATTGAATGATGCTTATTTTTATGTTCTATAGTAACTTTTACAATATCTCTAACCGTTTAGTCAGTATAGCTCTAACCGTTTAGTCGCCAAAAAAACGGTCGAAAACCGCCAAAAAGCGGTCTAAATACCGCCAACCGCAGCACCTATCTTAACCAAGAGTTTTGTGTTAGGTACATTCTTGTCTCATTTGTGGACTACATACCAAATTTCAAGTCTCTAGCTCATACCGTTCTCGAGATATTATTGAATTACACCGAAAACCGCCAAAAGGCGGTAAAATGCCGCCAACCGTTGCACCGATCTTAACCAAAAGTTTCGTGTCGCATCCTTGTCACATTTGACAGCTGCATGCCAAATTTCTAGTCTCTAGCTCTTACCGTTCTCGAGATATTTTGTTGACAGACAGACACACGGACCAATGGCTAAAACTTTGGATTTAGGCTCTAAGGACCTCGAAACGTGTTTTGGCACTAAAAACTGACCATCGAAAATTTGACCCGATTACATTACTTTCCTCCCTATAGGATAAGGAAAGTAAAAAGTCCAAGGTTCAAACCTAAACCCTAATTTTACTTTTTCGTTTGTATGAAGGTTGAAAGTCCTGTAAAGGGAAGGGACTGTTCAGTCTCATCCTGGCAGTATAAGTTGATACCTAATATGTTTTGAATTAGAAAATCTTAGAGGTTTCCTTTTTCAATAAGGAATCTGGTACGGAGCTACTCCATTTATCACCTTTATGGCACGACCAGGCAGCTCGGCAGCGCTGCCGGGTCGCGCTGCCCGGCAGCTAGGATCGGAACGCCACCTTAATACGTTCAGAATAAAGTCCGCCCTGGGAGGGAATCGGACCCACGACCTATAGGCACTTTTCAGGCTAAGCTGGGTTGACTGTGTCCAATTTTAAATGATCACTTAAGTGCTCAATTTGAAATACCTACTTGTTCATAAAATTTGATAAAATTGAATTACGTATTTTGGCGATGAATGAAAATTATGATGCTGGTGGAGACCTGTAGACATTTTATGTATAGGTACCTACTACATATTACCACTTCACCTAATGCGTAGATAAAAAAGTAGGTACGTCAGTACGTGCTTTGAGTCCTTAATCGGGCAATAAACCCCAGTGGTACATTGAACCATTTTACCTGGGATTTTTCAACTTCCTACGCGCCAGCAATTTCAGGCTAATTCAGGCTAGAAAGTTAGAGATACCTGCAGAGTCTCTGCATAGCCTCTAATTTCACAGAGATATCTATCTCGAAAGTTTCCAACCAGACTTATTTATATTTATATGTTTGACGTACACTAAATAACCACACTTAATAGCCGGCAAAAAAAAAAAAAAAAAAATTTTTTTTTTTTTTTTTGACCCAAACAAAAAAACCCCCCAAAAAACCCGGAAAAAAAAAAAAAAAAAAAAAAAAAAAAAAAAAACGTTAGTTTTGTAGGTAGTTGTTAGCGCAGTAGACTTCGGATCTGGAGGTTGGTGGTTCGAGTTCAAAGTCATCACATCATTTACCGTGAGGCATAGGTATTAACCCAAATCGCCATGAACAGAAATTTCCAATCGATTGCCAATATTTCGACGGATTTCTTTCTGGTGTTCTCGTGTTGACCCAGCATCTAAATGGGAAGTATTGTCCCTCTTATGGCCCATCTGATGAGGGGAATACTTTGGGATAGGCATGCTACGACACAGACAACACGAGTCTAACGTAGTTTTTTTCGACAAAGTCACAACTTTGGGTCGGGGTTGTATTTTTTTTTTTTTTTTTTTTTTTTTTTTTTTGGGAAAAACACCTTTTTTGGGTGGGGGTTTTTTTTTTTTTTTTTTTTTTTTTTTTTTTTTTTTTTTAGTAAGTTAAGGATTACTTTTAGTAAGTTTAATACCTACACAGTTACCTACCCAGGTATTTCTTAAGAGTGATGGTAGGTATTTTAGCTTTGTTCTTCTACTACGCAGGCTGCTGATTGTAGGTAGGTAGTTAGGTAAGTGAGTTGGTATCTTAATGATTCGCAGGTGTCTGTTTGACTGTTTCTTTGGATTCCGATCCTTCAATGTCGTGATGACTAATCCATCATAATGTAAGTATGTAGGTGCCTATCTACTATTTCTACTGTAGTTTTTTTTTTTTTTTTTTTTTTTTTTAAATCCTTTTCTTTTTTTGGAAATTTTTA
>NW_007379121.1:2036-27436 GCF_000475195.1 Diaphorina citri | reverse complement strand
AAAAACATTTGGTTTTTTTTTTTTTTTTTTTTTTTTTTTTTTTTTTTCAAGGATGTTTTTCACTGATAAAAAAATTGTTGTACATGGTTCAATGATCTTATACCTCATAGGTACCATAACGTGTCTGTTTTCTAGCAAAGAAACTTCGTGTGACACACAAATTTGGAAATTTGCCAAAAGATGGGCAACTTTTTTTTATCCATAAGATTAACCTTTTTATGAAAAACTAGATCTATAGGAAGATACCACTTCCTATATTACCTTCTTCATTATGATACTCTTAGCATAATAAGACGATTCTATTCTAAACTGACAGTCTAAATTGTCTAAAACCTCTACCTATCTACTGATGTACAATATCAAGGTCAGTATTAGTCTAGTAATCCGCTTTGGGGTCTAGCTTTGTAGAGATGAGGACTTAAGACAAGATAAGATAAAGTCGTCAGGAGAGAAGGTAATTTAAACGCCCCAAAATGAAAAACTGAACGGGACGCCGGGACACCCCCTGAACTTCGGGACTATCCCGGCCAATTCGGGACGTTTGGCAAGCCTAGACCTAAGGCCATTTTCGACTGAACCTCGTTGATCGACAGGTGGCCGTCGACTGTGTGTGAACACTGCTTTGAGCATCAGTGGTGTGTCGTTAGATTTTTTAATGGGAGAAGCTAATAAACTAATATAATTTACAATATGAGTAATACGAGCAGCTATGTCCTAAATGCTCACTGTATGTCCTAAAGTCTTCATAACTTCTGAACCGATCTGTCTTGCCTTGGAAGGAGAAATCCCTACTTTACCCGAGAAATTTCTTTCCATAAACCCAAAAGAAGCGATTTCCAGCATAGGTAGGTATAACCTATAATGATCTGTATGTTTTTCCCCTCAGATTTTCAACCGCCTCACCAAAGAAGTCCCAAATTTTCGGTCCAAGTACCTATAGGTAGGTACCTACTACATATTACCACTTTACCTAATGCGTAGATAAAAAAGTACGTCAGTACGTGCTTTGAGTCCTTAACCGGACAAAAAACCCCAGCGGTACATTGAACCATTTTACTTGGGATTTTTCAACTACGCGCAAGTAATTTCAGGCTAATTCAGGCTAGAAAGTTAGAGATACCTGATGCATAACCTCTAATTTCACAGAGATATCATCTATCTCGATGTCTTGAATGGTTAAAAAGTTTCCAACCAGACTTATTTTTCGGTCCAAAATCAAGGTGATCCCGTCGAACATCGAAGCAGAGCACCTAGGTCTGAGTCCAGAAAGCAAACAACTCCTCATCTCCAATGTGAACATTATCTTCCACTGTGCTGCCACCTTGCGGTTTGATGAGGAACTACAGGCAGGTGTCCGGGCCAATTTGTATGCCACCAGGCAGATCCTTAACCTAGCCAAACAGTGTGCCAATTTGAAGGTAAGTGTGCGTTTGGTTCAGAGGTAATTTGGTTTGGAACCAGGACTTAGTGTTCCTCACAGCATCTTCGCACTGCTGACAACAAGCAACCCGCTTCCTCACATTTACCTTGTCCAGTCCGAGTGGGACCTAAAAAAAAATAAAAAAAAACAGTAGATAGAAGCACGCAATTACCCACATGGTCACGCATCCTGATACCAACCACACGAAACGTTGCTTAACTTCAGTGATTTATGTGGCATCCAGGTATATTTCTTTTTAAATTTCCCTCTAAAGCGCGATTCTAAAAATTCCAATAAACGGACTTCAAGTAGAGTATAAGTAGATATTATACAATTTACTTCAACCTTAACCCCTGGTTTGACTCATTGATTAAGGTTATGGTTTTAAACAACATATTTTACTGTCTACCGATTGTCTGACGAGAACTGGTCCAATTAAAGGTAAAACTATAGACATCAGCTAGGTATAAATATAACTTACCTAAACAAACCAGCTATACCAAACGTAAACATACAATATGTATGTTATACTCGTACGTATACTATTGTATACTTTCAACGTATTGGTAATATTATGTAGAACGGTACAAATATTATGATTATGACATTTATGACAAACTTGTTGCTAATTGATCAATATAACGTTTGACCACTGAATCTTGACCTTTATAAAACAACAGTTCCACCTGTTATGCAAATATGTAGTAGGTATAATTAGAATTACTAATTAGGTAAAAGCCGGCAAAAAAAAAAAAAAAAAAAAAAGAAACACGTTAGTTTTGTAGGTAGTTGTTAGCACAGTAGACTTCGGATCTGGATCTGGAGGTTGGTGGTTCGAGTTCAAAGTCATCACATCATTTACCGTGAGGCATAGGTATTAACCCCAATCGCCATGAACAGAAATTCGGACTCGATTGCCAATACTCGTATTTCGACGGATTTCTTTCTGGTGTTCTCGTGTTGACCCAGCATCTAAATGGGAAGTTATTGTCCCTCTTATCTTATGGTCCGTCTGATGAGGGAAATACTTTGGGATAGGCATGCTACGACACAGACAACACGAGTCTAACGTAGCTTTTTTTCGACAAAGTCACAACTTTGGGTCGGGGTTGTACTTTTTTTTCCAGTAAGTTAAGGATTACTTTTAGTAAGTTTAATACCTACACAGTTACCTACGTAGGTATTTTTTCCTAATAGTGATGGTAGGTATTGTAGCTTTGTTCTTCTACTACGCAGGCTGCTGATGGTAGGTTAGGTAGTTAGGTAAGTGAGTTGGTATCTTATAATGATTCGCTTTTTTTTTTTTTTTTTTTTTTTTTTTTTTTTAAATCCATTTCCTGATTTGGAAATTTGTAATTTACCTACAGATATATGATTGATTCCATTATTATGTTAAGGCGTTTTCTTCTTGATCCCTTGTGTGCCGCGTCCAATTTAGTTTAGGACTATTGCACTGTGATTGATTCCATTGAGCAGGACGGTTTAGTCTGCCACAAAAAGGGTTAAAAAAACGGGGGAAAAAATGGGTTTTATAGAGGGAATTGTAACCTGCCTCGGTGGCGTAGTGGTCAAGACGCTCGCCTGGTAATCAGGAGGGCGTGGGTTCGATCTTAGCCGAGGTATGGAATTTTATCCTCATTTATTTGAGAGAGAATTTGACTTTTTTTTTTTTTTTTTTTTTTTTTTTTTTTTTTTTTTTTTTTTTTTAAATCGATTTCCTGATTTGGGAATTTGTAATTTACAGAAATATGATTGCTTCCATTATTATGTTAAGGCGTTTTCTTCTTGATCCCTTGTGATGTGCCGCGTCCATTTTAGTTTAGGACTATTGCACTGTAATTGATTCCATTGAGCGGGACGGTTTAGTCTGCCACAAAAAGGGTTAAAAAACGGGGAAAAAACGGGTTTTATGGAGGGAATTGTAACTGCTAAGGTCTTATTCCCCCGAAAGCGAAAAGAGAAGAGACAAGATAGAAAAAAGCCAGCCGTTCCGAGAACGAACCTTAACTTTTTTTCGGATAAACTTCGTTCTTTGTGGGAATCGAATCCGCGACCTAGCGCTTACAAGGCATGAAAAAAAAGTGAGCTCACGTGACGTGAGGTGATTCCCGACCTATTATAGGGTCCCGTGGGTTTATTCCAGAGAGGTTCTAAGTGTGGACAAACCATATAAGGTGGCTACTTGGCAATCTGCACTACGTCCAAGATAAGTCCAGAACTATGTACGTCATACTATATCTATTTAATGTCTGGACCAATTTTTCTTCTTCTTTCATCTCAATATTCTTGAGAAGATCTGCCTTCAGTCAGTTTTTCTCGTGCGTCCGATCTGGTTCAAGTCGTTAGTGACTTCCAGACAGAAAGTTTTTCTTGTCAACTTTGGTTTCGTAGTTTTTATTCAGTAGGTACCTATTATTATTTATTGAAGTAACTGAAGTAAATCTTTCCTTAATAAGTAGGTTGCTTTTTTTTAATAGGGGGCGTATTTTTTTAATAGGACTTTTTATTTTTTGGTCGACAGAATAAAATGTGTAAATAAAGGTAGGTAATGTACGTATTCCGAATTTTAGGAAAAATAAAGTATTGTAAAAAAAAAAAAAAAATCTGTGTCTAAATTTTTGGTTCAAACTTTGCCTTTCAAACCATTACCCGCCCGATTTTCGTTCCTGTTCTCAGGCCCATTGGATCATAGAATCACAGATTCGGACAATAGATTCATAACATTATCGCAGAATCGAACAATTGGATCATAGGATAATCCCACCTGTACCATACGCCACATAAGTCTGAACTGGACGAACTTTTTCATGATCCAATTTCATCAAAAGAAAGGGCTTAAAGACTGCTAGCGAACCAGTGCTATTCAAAAATTGTAGTGATAAAAACAAAAATTAGAAAAATAAATGTGGGCAGGTGGGTCAATAAATGGTACGTTTTTTAGATGGGCGAATAAATGGTACACTTACCCTACTCGTACATTGTGAAACATAACCATAGAAAATGAAATGCGTCACCATCAACAACAACACTGAAAGTATACAACACCATCAACAACCAACAAGAACTGAAAGCATACATGATACAATACATATGTCTTCTGCCTGCAAAGTTCTGCACTAAGAAACAAGAATACCCCGTCATCTCCTTGCGATTATTCTTGAAGAACTTGCAAAGAACATGACAGATATGTCAAACATGCCCTTGGAAAAATCAGCTGGGGGCTGGGAAATAGTAAATCGAAAACATTATAGGATAATAATCAAATACATACTTTCCCGTCTTAAAACTTGTAAATTTCGAAATCTTTTGAATAATAAATATTAATTAAATATAATGATCAGTTAATCAGCTATCTACTCTATCTTTTACTAGAAACTGGAAACTTGTTAATTTCGAAACAGCGTTTAATAGGGATAATCAACTATGCACATTTTTAATTTGTCTCTAACAATATTGATTTTATTAAAACTGGTTTCACTTAGAACCTTTAATACCTTGGGTTGGGGAACTTAGAACCTTTAATACCTTGGGTTGGGGAACTTAGAACCTTTAATACCTGGGGTTTAGGGATATAGGACCTTAACGAATAAGAAGGTATGATTTCGTTTTTTCTACAGAGGTACCAAGCTACCAAGACAGCCAAAACTACAATGACCTAACTGCATGACCTACTAGCAAGCTAACTAGCTAGGGGACGTTAAACAGAGAGTAGACTAGCCTCTGGCTGTTCGACTATAAACAGGGAGAAGAACAGCTAACCCTAACCAGCCTAGCTAGCTGATAGTTTCAAAGGGTTCTCTCTGCTTGAAATAACAAGCCCAAGTCCTCACAATGGTTGACTGCGGTTCAGGACGAGCCAATGAAACATGGCTGGAGACCACCAGTACCATCACCCTGGTGTATTTCAGATAGAAGAGATAGGTGTTTTCTCATCACATTTCGGCCATAGCTAAAGCCACTTCAACAGCAGCAACCTACTAGAAAGCTACCGACCTAATACGTATAAATTTATTCCATTCTACTCTTCAGGTTGGTTCCGATCTACAAGAAGTTGGACAAAGCTCTGGCCGTTCTACAACCGTTCTCGTCCCGGGATTGGTACTTCGAGAACGGCAATGTTCAGACTGCCTGGAATCGTCTGAGTCCCGCGGATCAGTCCCGGTTCCCGTTCGATATCCGGGATCTCGATTGGGACGACTACTTGGAGACCTATGTGCGCGGGACGATGGTGTACCATTTGCGGGACAGCTTTGAGCCAGAGGTCCGGAAGAAGGCCCTGGCGAGATATTTCAGGTGGGTTTAGGAACAGGGTTTGCACGGGAATCCTTTTCAAATATTCAATCTTCGGAGAGTCGAAGTTTCAAATAAAGGGGGGCCACCTGTCCCTCCATGTCTCCATGTTTTATGTAATGTTTCGTATTCATTTATGTTGGATTTACTTTTGATTAGGTGAAAAGTTGTTAGGTTTCTAGTTTTTCTTGTTGGAATTTTAAAGTTAATTTGATGGAGGAGATCGGGTGCATATATTTTTTTGTTTATTATTTTATAAAGGAAAACTAGATCGTAGATCGACAGAGGAAACTGTTAACTGCTAAGGTAGGTATTACATATATTCCCGAAAGCGAAGATCGAAGAGAGAAGGAAGGCAAGATAGGAGAAAGCCAGCCTTTCCAAGAATTTAACATTATCCGTTCAGAATAAAATCCGCCCCTGGCGGGAATAGAACCTGCGGCCTAGCGCTTACAAGGAGATCAGGAGACGCTCTACCAACCAAGCTAACTACGTTAGCCCCTGCCATAAAAAAGTGGGAAGAAACCAGTTGGGTCCCAAAAACCTTTTTTAGTACCAGTTGGGTCCCAAATTTGCGAGGGTCAGTGATGAGTAACATACCTGCCTATTTATAATATGTATTTGGATTGCTTTGTTTCAGATTAACCATCATCTATCATGTATTGAAAGGAGTTCTGTATGCACTTGCTGCATTCTTCCTGTGGTTCCTGTCTCGACTAGTCAAAAGAAAGGGCTTAAAGACTGCTATCGAACCAGTGCTATTCAAAAATTGTAGCCATAAAAACAAAAATTAGAAAAATAAATGTGGGTAGGTGGGCCAATAAATGGTACGTTTTTTAGGTGGGCGAATAAATGGTACACTTACCCTATTACATATATTCCCGAAAGCGAAGATCGAAGAGAGAAGGAAGGCAAGATAGGAGAAAGCCAGCCTTTCCAAGAATTTAACATTATCCGTTCAGAATAAAATCCGCCCCTGGCGGGAATAGAACCTGCGGCCTAGCGCTTACAAGGAGATCAGGAGACGCTCTACCAACCAAGCTAACTACGTTAGCCCCTGCCATAAAAAAGTGGGAAGAAACCAGTTGGGTCCCAAAAACCTTTTTTAGTACCAGTTGGGTCCCAAATTTGCGAGGGTCAGTGATGAGTAACATACCTGCCTATTTATAATATGTATTTGGATTGCTTTGTTTCAGATTAACCATCATCTATCATGTATTGAAAGGAGTTCTGTATGCACTTGCTGCATTCTTCCTGTGGTTCCTGTCTCGACTAGTCATTGGACCTAAATGACTGTATTCCAGTACCTTGTCAAATATCTGACTGTATTCCAGTACCTTACCAAATATCTGACTGTATTCCAGTACCTTGTCAAATATCTGACTGTATTCCAGTACCTTGTCAACTGAACAACTGGCAGAGAGATTGACCATAGTTGAAAACTATTAGGTTTTAGGTTACTTGATTAGAATGTTGAGATTTGAGAAGGCACGAGTATGCTACGAAGAGATAATTTGTGTGAACGCCTAGAAACTGTATAAGGTATGCAATGTGCTAAGCACAAAAGATCGGTAGTACGCCAGTACATTCTACATTTGACTTTTTTGTCGGATAAGGCGTTTTAACGCATGGTAGAAAGAATACCTAAGGTTTTAACGCAGGAATCCTGGTCGTTCACGCCGGACATCTGACTTTTCATTCTCACTCCGCGGAAAGGGGGGGGGGGGAAGCAACAAACCATCGAAGCAACGTTGAGCGTGGCTTGCATTTGGATGAGTGACAGGTTGGAAATAATTTATCTGTTGTAGGCATACTGATGAGCTCAGAGCTGATTAGGGTATCTACCTACATGTTGATAACGTAAATTAATTAATTCTATGAATAATAAAAATAGGTATTTATAAAATTATTGAGACCAAGTTCAATTTACCTATATTGTTTTTACTTTTATGTACCTAATTTAAGCTATTTTTGTATAGTAAAATCATTTAATAGATAGGTACCTACCTACCCAAGTACCTATTTAAGCTGTACTGTAACCTAGAATTTTATTTAGATTCCTTACGTACCTAGCTACCTAGCTAGGCAAAGTAAAAACATGACGAATTATATTGTGTTTATTTATTTTCTCTGTTCTTTTATTCCAGACAGTTTTACCTAGGTACCTATATCCTTTTTTTTTTCTTTTTTTTTCTTTTTTTTTGAGCGGAAAATACCTACCCATTTCTACCAAGTATCATTTCACACAACAAGATCGACCATAAATAGCTCTTTTTTTTGTTCAATAAAATGATATAGGTATGTAGTCCCACTCTGTAAATAGGTACCTATCAATCTGCTCTACTAGGTGTCAATAAATTGGGCCACCTACCCTACCTGACCTGCAAATCTTCAACCCAAAGTATTGGTCTATTGGTACTCGCAACAGACCGTGTGAGACCACCTTAATGGAAAATTAAGGCAAAGGTTGGAGGCCAGTATGGTAATTAAGGCGTGTGTGCGAAATTAAGATGGGAGGACAATGAGGGAAATTAAGGTACAAGGTTTGAGGGACAAAAGTGGGAAATTGAGGTCAGTTGAGCTAATGCTGGGGAACAGTGACGAAAAATTAAGGTACAAACGGAAGCAACGTATTGAGAAAAAAATTAAGGTTAAGGACAAATAAAAATAGAGGGAGAAAAAAACTAGGTTTGGCAGGAAAAAGGTATCTAGGATTTTCCATGGGAGACGGGAACAAAATTCAGGTCAAAGAACGAAGAAGAAATAAGGGGAAGAAGAGAAGGGGAAATTTGAGGTGCTGGGAGGGAGGGAGGGGAAGAGGGGAAATGAGACATAAAAGAGAGGGGAGGGAATTGGGAAGTAGGGGAGGGGCAGGGTTTAGCACCATGTGCGACTATAGTCTAGTGCAGCGGTTCCTAAACTCTTGAGTACTACGTACCACCTGACACCTCAAGGTTCTTGAGGCGTACCAGCAAACATCAATTTGGGGGTTTAAATAAAGAAATAAAGGTTTGAGGTTAAAATAAAGAAATTACAGCACCGCAGGCGAAATTTTTGAAAAAGTATTCTCCTAATTTTGCAGATGAACACTAAAGAGAGTAAAATAAACTAGAGCGCCGCGCGCGATTTTTTTCAACCGAGCGTTCGAAAAAAAAAACGGCATGCCTAGATATATTTCAATTTTCAAAATCATACGGGACAGAGATTCAAAATAAAATAATAAAAAAAAAAAAACTCTTTGTACCACCAGGAATCTTTGTACCACCAGGAATGTGTCCGCGTACCAAAGATTGGAAACCTCTGTTCTAGTGTGACGTCACGCGGGATAGAAATGGGAGGAAGAGGCGAAAGAGGGGAGGGAGAAACAAAAAAAATGGGAGGAGAGAAGGAAGAGGAGGTGGTAAGAAGGAATAGGGAAGGAAGAGGAAGGGGTAAAGAGGGATAGGGAGGGAGAGAGTCTGGGGTTTATACACGGGGCAGATGATGAGATGCATCCTGGGGGCGAGAAAATAGTTGATTGGGGCGCGGTACGCCAGTAACGTGTGGCAGTGTTGAGACAAGAACAATGGGGAACAAATGGGAAGGAAAGACAGGAAGAAAGAACGAAAGAAAGGAAGAAAGAACGAAAGAAACGAAGAACGAAAGGAAGGAAGAACGAAAGAAAGGAAGGAAGAACGAAAGGAAGGAAGAAAGAACGAAAGAAAGGAAGAAAGAACGAAAGACAGGAAGAACGAAAGAAAGGAAGGAAGAAAGAACGAAAGACAGGAAGAAAGAACGAAAGAAAGGAAGAAAGAACGAAAGACAGGAAGAAAGAAAGATAGACAGGAAGAAAGAACGAAAGAAAGGAAGGAAGGAAGGAAGAAAGAAAGACAGAAAGAACGAAAGAAAGGAAGGAAGGAAGAAAGAACGAAAGAAAGACAGGAAGAAAGAACGAAAGAAAGGAAGAAATGAAGGAAGGAAAGGAGAAAGAAAGGAAAAGGAGCATAACCGTAGCATGTTATAGGTACTAATGTAACTTTACTTTAGGTTTATTTATGAAAAAAAAAAAAAAAAAATCGTTATGTAATGGGCTTTGTCCGTCCACTAATTTAAGTTTTTCATTAATTAAATTAAAATTTAGTGAATTTCTGTCAATGAATCACAATGTTTGACGTGAAAAATGTGCTCTTTATTGTGGCGTTGATAGCGTTGTGTTTTTTGGCCATTCCTGTTAAAGTCAGCAAGCCCAACTTGGAACAAAAACTGGAACTCTTCTCGTCCTTTCAACAGAGATACAAAAAGTCCTACTCGAAAAGCGAACACGATATTAGGTTCAAGAACTTTGAAGTAAGTTTTCTTCCCTGTTATGTAATTGTTCAGTTTTCATTCTGACTTCTCATCTCTGCTTGTTATGTAACTTCAAAAGCATTGTTCTGACTTGACTTGGAAGTAAAATTTTGTTTACATTTCAAGTAAGTAGGTACAAGAAAAAGTGGGAGGCAATGCTATTGTATAGGTAAATAAGAAAGATCTACTGCCCATTGATTGTTAGCATTGATTATAGCTGAGTATAGCTGTAAATGTTTGTAATAATGGAGGTTTAACCCTTCTTTCAACGGCAAGCTTATCAGTGCTCAATGGCGCAAATTGTCGTCTATCTGGATACAAGGCAGGTGCTACCTTCCGAGCTAACAAGGCTGGTTCCTTCAGTTTATGCCTATTTGGTACCAAAACTATGTTTTCAGAAATCTTTGGACATCATTGAAGAGTTAAATAAAAACCGCCAATCTCCCGAGAGTGCTAGATATGGTATCACAGAATTCTCTGATCTCTCCGAGGAAGAGTTCAAGACGAGACATTTGAGACACTCGGTGAACAAGCATGTGTTGATGTCACACCATAAACATCATGATCATCATCACAATCATGTCAAGAAGAGATCCATCACCACTGGCATCACAATACCCACTGGCATTCCAGTGAAAAAAGACTGGTAAGTATTGAAAAAAAAGGGGTAACCCCTCCTCTTTATCACTGTTTTATCAAAGGTTGATTTAGCCTCAAGTCTCAAAGGATTCAAACCCAGGTATTACACTTGAGTCTTTTTTACTTTCTTTTTTCCTGATATAAAGGAGGTCTTACTAAATTCAACCAAAAATTTTCACTGTAACTCATTGTTTCATAGAACCACTGATGTTTATTTTCCCCAGGAGAGAGGCAGGTATCATCGGTAAAGTTCGTAACCAGCAAACCTGTGGTGCATGTTGGGCATTCAGCACTGTTGAGACGGCAGAATCTATGCATGCTCTGAAGAATGGAACCTTAAGTCTGCTTAGTGTGCAAGAAGTAAGTTTGTTAGATAATTATGAGAGTTTTAAAATATCACATGATTATATTTGATAACCCTTTAGATTTAGAGTCTTTAGCAAATGTACAGTCAAACCTGTCTAAGTGGGAAACCTGGATAACTGGGAAAAAAATCATGGCCCCTTCATGGCAACCTCTCTAAGTAGGACACTTTTTAACTGGGGAAACCTGGATAAGTGGGAAACAATTGTTGGTCCCTTGGATTCCCACTTAGACAGGTTCGACTGTATTTGGATCTAAGGTTTCTAGATTTAGGTCTAGCAAACTAGCATTTTTGAGTGTGGACCTTGTTACAGCCTTTTACTTTCTAATATGAGCTTTCTTTGAATACTTCACTAGAGATAAGGCACTTTTGAAAATTAGTTAACTACCTACCTACCTATATATATATATAAAAATTGATTAATTTTTATCCTCAGATTTAATTTTATCCTCAAATTCTTCCAACTTTTTTTCATCTGTGTATCTTAGGTTATTGACTGTGCTGGAAATGGTAACATGGGCTGCAGTGGAGGTGACTTCTGTGCTCTTCTAGACTGGATGGATGTGAACAAAGTGGTTCTGGAGCCTGAAAGTGAATATCCACTCCTTCTCAAGGATGCTGCATGCAAGAGAAAAGCTACGTGAGTGACATATTATGATGGAAAAGAAGAAGAAAAAAAATTGAGTGAAGACAATTAGGACCCACTGACCAACGTGGGGGCACGGTTGGTCCAGTGGTAACGCGCTTGCTTGCCATGCAGAAGGTCCCGGGTTCGAATCCCACCATCGACAAAAATTTGTACTCGTTTTTCGATTGCAAATATTTCAACGGGTTACTTTCTGGTGTTCCCGTGTTGACCCAGCACCTAAATGGGAAGTATAGTGTCTCTTCTCGCCCATCTGATGAGAGGCATACTACAAAATATTTATATTTTGACCAACTTCGTCAACGCTTGACAAACCATTCGGTTATTTATTATTTTTTTTAAAAAAAAGAGGTGGATATTTGGTTTTGGCTACAAATTTTACGAGTGGACTCAACTTTACACTCAACTTTTTTTTAAGAGGTTTGACAGAGGGAACTGTAACTGCAGCTATGGTCTTATCGTCCCGAAATCGAAGAGAGAAGAAAGACAGGATAGGAAAAAGCCAGCCGTTCCGAGAACGAACCTCATCCGTTCAGGATAAAAACAAACATTATCCGTTCAGGATAAAGTCCGCCCCGGGCGGGAATTGAACCCGCGGCCTAGGGGGGGGGGGGTTGTATTGTTTTTAAGATGACTTATCTAGTTTCAGTGGTGATTTTTAGTGGTTAGGATCTGGTTTTAGCAATTACTTTTAGTAGTTAGTTATAAGAATGTAAGAGCTCCTTTAGGGCAATCCCATCTCTAGTCTATTATAAAGAAGTTCTTCTGGTTTTATTTCAGATCTCCCAATGGTGTTAAAATCAAGAGCTATACTTGTGACACGTAAGTTTTTACTACCTAATCCAAATAAAATAATAAGTAGAATAACTTAGTGTATTTAACCTATTTTTCAATGAAGTACTAGTTTTTTTTTTTAAATCAGTCAATTTTGTGATTTTGATGAAATTTGGAAAATAAAAATGCAAAACATTGAACAAAAATTCCTTTGACTTTTCAGCCTAATCCCCAGTGAGTCTTCCATCTTGACGGATATAGCTACTCATGGTCCTGTCATTGCTGCCGTCAATGCTCTCACCTGGCAATATTATCTTGGAGGAGTCATACAGGTAAATTCCCTTTGGAGACTTAAGTTTCTGATTCTGAATAATATAGGGTCAGTTAATTATTCAGAAGTCACGACAATGAAAAAGGAAGCTCCTTTCTGTGTTTAACCTAGCCCTATAATAGCACTGTGGTCACTGCTCATTTGTGACAGCTTCTTTTGGAGAATTTTTCCATTGATCTTTCTTGGTATGTCAAATCTGGAAACAAACTTTTGTGAGAATTTTACTTTAAGTACCTATTGACCTAAAACTTTCTTTAATGTACCTAAGTAACTTATTTTCGAATATCTTCCTATATTTATCAAAAGTTTACTTCTTTTACAGTACAACTGTGATGGTTCCCTGGCGAACATCAATCACGCGGTGCAAATCGTAGGTTACGACAGTACGTCTTCCTGTCTTTCTTTCGTTCTTCTTTCCTTTCTTTCGTTCTTCCTTCCTTTCTTTTGTTCTTTCTTCCTTCCTTTCTTTCGTTCTTTCTTCCTTCCTTTCTTTCGTTCTTCCTTCCTTTCTTTTGTTCTTTCTCCTTCCTTTCTTTCGATCGTTCTTCCTTCCTTTCGTTCTTTCTTCCTGTCTTTCTTTCGTTCTTTCTTCTGGATGTCTTCCTTTCGTTCTTTCTTCCTGTCTTTCTTTCGTTCTTTCTTCCTGTCTTTCTTTCGTTCTTTCTTCCTGTCTTTCTTTCGTTCTTTCTTCCTGTCTTTCTTTCGTTCTTTCTTCCTGTCTTTCTTTCGTTCTTTCTTCCTGTCTTTCTTTCGTTCTTTCTTCCTGTCTTTCTTTTCTTTCTTCTGGATGTCTTCCTTTCGTTCTTTCTTCCTGTCTTTCTTTCGTTCTTTCTTCCTGTCTTTCTTTCGTTCTTTCTTCCTGTCTTTCTTTCGTTCTTCTTTCCTTTCTTTCGTTCTTCCTTCCTTTCTTTTGTTCTTTCTTCCTTCCTTTCTTTCGTTCTTTCTTCCTTCCTTTCTTTCGTTCTTCCTTCCTTTCTTTTGTTCTTTCTCCTTCCTTTCTTTCGATCGTTCTTCCTTCCTTTCGTTCTTTCTTCCTGTCTTTCTTTCGTTCTTTCTTCTGGATGTCTTCCTTTCGTTCTTTCTTCCTGTCTTTCTTTCGTTCTTTCTTCCTGTCTTTCTTTCGTTCTCTCTTCTTGTCTTTCTTTCATTCTTTCTTCCTTCCTTTCGTTCTTTCTTCCTTTCGTCCTTCCTTCCTGTCTTTCTTTCTTTCGTCCTTCCTTCCTGTCTTTCTTCCTTTCTTTCTTCCTGTCTTTCGTTTTTTCTGTCTTTCTTTCTTCCTGTCTTTCGTTCTTTCTGTCTTCCTTTCTTTCGTTCTTTCTGTCTTTCTTTCTTCCTTCCTTTCTTTCTTTCTGTCTTTCGTTCTTTCTTCCTTCCTTTCGTTCTTTCTTTCTTTCGTCCTTCTTGTCTTTCTTTCTTTCTTCCTGTCTTTCCTTCCCATTTGTTCCCCATTGTTCTTGTCTCAACACTGTCACTCGTTACTGGCGTACCGCGCCCCAATCAACTATTTTCTCGCCCCCAGGATGCATCTCATCATCTGCCCCGTGTATAAACCCCAGACTCTCTCCCTCCCTATCCCTCCTTACCCCCTCCTCTTCCTTCCCTGTTTCTCCTTACCCCCTGCTCTTCCTTCTCTCCTCCCTTTTTTATTTCTCCCTCCCTTCTTTCGCCTCTTCCTCCCATTTCTATCCCGCGTGACGTCACACTAGATCACTAGAATAACAGAGGTTCCCAATCTTTGGTACGCGGAAACATTCCTGGTGGTACAAAGAGTTTTTTTTTTTTTTAATCTCTGTCCCGTATGATTTTGAAAATTGAAATATCTAGGCATGTCTTCATCTCCAATTAGGAGAATACTTTTTGAAAAGTTTCGCCTGCGGTGCTGTAATTTCTTTATTTTAACCCCAAACCTTTATTTCTTCATTTAAACCCCCAAATTGATGTTTGCTGGTACGCCACAAGAACCTTGAGGTGTCAGGTGGTACGCAGTACTCAAAAGTTTGGGAACCGCTGTACTAGACTATAGTCGCACATGGTGCTAAACCCTGCCCCTCCCCTACCTCCCATTTCCCTCCCCTCTCTTTTATGTCTCATTTCCCCTCTTTACCTCCCTCCCAGCACCTCAAATTTCCCCTTCTCTTCTTCCCCTTATTTCTTCTTCGAAGTTCTTCGTTCTTTGACCTGAATTTTGTTCCCGTCTCCCATGGAAAATCCTAGATACCTTTTTCCTGCCAAACCTAGTTTTTTTCTCCCTCTATTTTTATTTGTCCTTAACCTTAATTTTTTCCTCAACACGTTGCTTCTATTTGTACCTTAATTTTTCGTCACTGTTCCCCAGCATTAGTTCATCTGACCTCAATTTCCCACTTTTGTCCCTCAAACCTTGTACCTTAATTTCCTTCATTGTCCTCCCATAGACTATAGTCGCACATGGTGCTAAACCCTGCCCCTCCCCTACCTCCCATTTCCCTCCCCTCTCTTTTATGTCTCATTTCCCCTCTTTCCCTTCCTCCCTCCCAGCACCTCAAATTTCCCCTTCTCTTCTTCCCCTTATTTCTTCTTCGTTCTTTGACCTGAATTTTGTTCTCGTCTCCCATGGAAAATCCTAGATACCTTTTTCCTGCCAAACCTAGTATTTTTCTCCCTCTATTTTTATTTGTCCTTAACCTTAATTTTTCGTCACTGTTCTCCAGCATTAGCTCAACTGACCTTAATTTCCCACTTTTGTCCCTCAAACCTTGTACCTCCCATGGAAAATCCTAGATACCTTTTTCCTGCCAAACCTAGTTTTTTTCTCCCTCTATTTTTATTTGTCCTTAACCTTAATTTTTTTCTCAATACGTTGCTTCCGTTTGTACCTTAATTTTTCGTCACTGTTCCCCAGCATTAGCTCAACTGACCTCAATTTCCCACTTTTGTCCCTCAAACCTTGTACCTTAATTTCCCTCATTGTCCTCCCATCTTAATTTCGCACACACGCCTTAATTACCAGTATGGTGGCCTCCAACCTCTGCCTTAATGTTCCACATTGTGTCCCTTAATTTCTCGATTAAGGGAATTACCCTAATTTTCCAAACCATCCGATCTTACCTTAATGCCACCACTTTTCTCCCACCCTTACCTTAATTTCCTCTCCTCTCACACATTTCCCCACCACCCATCCCGCGCTGAATTTCAGTGTTTTTTTTTTAATCTCTCCTACTTCCCCTCTTTTTCTCTCGGAGTTACCGTATTTTCTCCTCCTCGTCCCAATCTCCTAGTTTACTACCCTTGTGTGTTTCAGTTTTCAGTCGGGTTTTGTCGGGTGTGCGGTAGAGAGGCTTCATGATCGCGTGCGTACGATAAAATCGCGGTAATATCGCGCTTATATCCGGCACGCTGTACGCTGCGTCCTACAGAACGATAAAACCGGGTGAGTTGGATTTTTTGGGTGTATTTTTTCTCAGATTGTTTTTAGTCAAATTTCCTGTAGTTTTTAGCTAAATACTTTTAGTTCCTTCTAGGAATTTTGCAATTCATCTTGTTTTCGTATGATTTTCTTCCCTGGTTGTAAGATTACTATTTTTTTTTCTTAGAATTTCAGTGAACTTTAATGGTGTGCGAGTTGGTATTTACCTATGTGTAGTGAATAGCGCGGTGGACTTGGGATCTGAAGTTTGGTGGTTCGGGTCCAAGTCATAAATTTTTGTGACGAACCATTTTCTACTTCTTCTTCTTCTTCTTCTTCTTCTTCCTTCTTCTATTTTTCTAAGTTTGATAGAGGGAACTGTTGGTAACAACGGATGTCTTATCCCTATCGAACCGAAAAATAGGTACATTAGGATAAGGAAATAATAGAAGGTAAAAAATCATCAACGATTTTGCACACTTACATAATCTCCTGATGGATTTCCTGGAATACCCATCAACTTTCATCTCCTCTTTATCCCTCTCCTTTCTCTGTTTAAACGTTAAACCGTTTGATATCTCGTTAAAACACGATATCCCTTGTTCCTAGAACTTTGGCAAAGTTTCCCGCTGGAAAATTGGATTGGATTCCTGTTCATTCTGAGCATTATGTTACGATTACGAACTTCCGAGAAGTTCATTGTTTGGAAAATTAGAGATACGCGTGTAATTACAAAACGTCTTCAAGTGTTCTATTTAGATATGTAGTAGATCAGGGTTGTTCAACCTTTGCGCACCCGAGGGCCACAAGAGACCAAGGTAGAGAGTTGGCGGGCCGCAAAGGTAAAAATTCAAGTCACAAGGGTGGGGAGGGGGTACAAGTGTAATATCAGTAGGTATATCATTAAGTATAAATTATAATAATTATTTTTTTATGAAAACATATTATGATGATTGAAGATGACATTACACAGTGTGATTTCTGTGGACACTGCACCCGACATAAGGTGGGGGTACAAGTGTAATATCTGTAGGTATATCATTAAGTATAAATTATAAAATTATAGTACTTATTTTTTTTTATTATGTGACATTATGATGACTGAAGATGACATTACATAGTGTGATTTCTGTGGACACTGCAGTCGACACAAGACACAAGGACGGACGGTCACGGCAGTCACGTCGAAAAAGCACTTTCGCACATGTATGAACTACCGAACATTGATGTAATCTTCAGTCCTAGAGTTCTCAGGTTTGGAAATCGGTCTCTATCAAGAAGCTTGAAAAACGCCGCGCCGGTCCTAATACTTCTGTTCGGGATTGAAAAACAGGGTCAGCTTGGAGTTCACGGTGTTTTACACGGGCTTTCGCGGGCCGCAGAAATGAGCTCGCGGGCCGCAGGTTGGACAACCCTGTATAGTAGTTAGTCTAAAAGTGGGTACATATATCCGCGCTGCGGAAGTAATGCGGCAACTGCCGGTGTGACTGTGTGTTGTTGAAAATTAATTCCGAACAACTGTTTGGCGAATCCGTGTTCCCATTCCGAAGCTTATCAGGAATACAGTAGAGTACCTATTTCCTTATGAATCTTATGATTGATGCTCGCTGAAACTTAACAAACACTACAAATAGACATTGGTTATTTCTGATGGTTTATGATTCATATTTTTATGGTATAAAATGGAATATGGAATTGAAAAAAAAAAAAAAATGTTCTGAAACACCCTTCCTGTGCTGCGCACTTCCGGCTCCCCCCCACCCTAAAAAAATCCGAGAGGGTTCCCCGAAATACGGCCCTGACCTACCTACCCTACCTTCCACTACCCGAGGGCCAGATGGAAGTAGGAAACTGGTCATACAGGGATGGAAAGGTACTGTTCAAATATGGGTCCTTTGGGAGTCTGAGAGCCAGAGCAGAGGTAGGTAACATTTTGACATGTACTGATGTCTTGGTACTCAGAGTATACGGGGTGTCTCATTGACATGTACTGATGTCTTAATACTCAGAGTATACGGGGTATTTCATATTATACATGATTAATTTAATCTTAATATAAATATGTATTCCACATTCAATTTGTAGGGAAATGTCCGCATGTGATGTTTTCCAATGCCCTCGACCACAAACGGGTTACTTTCTGGTGTTCTCGTGTTGACCCAGCACCTAAATGGGAAGTATTGTGTCTCTTCTCGTCTCAAAAAAAGCCACATTCACGGCCAAATTTTGCCACAAATTTTCAGCACGTTGCCAGCACCTGATCCTGGTGAAAAAATACAGCAATAAAAACTGAAAGTGATCAAAAACAACAACACTGTTCTCGCAGATTATATTATAGGTAGGTACATTTTTACTTTCCTTATCCTATACCGGCTATTTCCAACTAGCGGCCGCCAGACCATTTTTGTGGACCGCGAAGCTTTTAGTATGGGCCCCCTCGGCCTTGATTTTTGCTCTTTTACTATGGAGCGGACTCCAAAAATGGAGCATCCTCAAGAAAATCCTGGGCCTTCTCCCCTGTGTATGTGGCCCGCGATCTCGCGAAGTACATGATGTGGCCCACAAACACATGGAAGTTGGAAATCCCTGTCCTATCATAAGGAAGGTGAAGGTAATCTCCTATTTTACAAAATTTTCGAGGGTCAGGCAACACATTAATGTGTTTGTGCGCATACGTTTCTGCGCATTTCTTTCTGCTCCTCCGCAAGCGCGCTTGCATACTGGCGCTACCTAGTGAGGCAACTGTCTGAAGTCTGACGTCACATATCTTTGAACTCTTTCATTAGAACGGAAAATGAAAATTGAATTTTGGACCTTTTACAGTAAGTTAGGTATTTTTTCGAAGTTTTGAACTCAGGTTTGGATTTTTCCCAACTTTTTACAAAGGAATCGACCATTTATTTATAATTTTTACCCATTTGCAACTGCTCCATTACATATAGGGAGTGAGAGTTTTCAATTTGCTGAACAAAAAGTTTTATCTACAACCCATCTCTCTCTCTGTCTCTTCTTCTTCCTCCTCTTCTCTTTTTCTTCTCCTTTCTGGTCCTTTTCCTCTTTCTTTTCTAAGTACTCTTTGTCCCTCTCACGTCCTTTATTTCTTTCTCCTCGTAGCCATCTACTTACCTGTGTGAAATATAAAGCATGAATAATGTATCCACTCTCCTCCTGTTCCTTGCGTAAAATATCAATAAAAAAACTTGCACTCGGGTATTATATGAAAGAAGAAAAGATACGAGAACAGATAGGAAAAGAAGGGAGGGAGGAAAGAAGAAAGATAGAGAGAAGGGAAGGAGAAAAGAGGAAAGATAGAAAAAGGGGGGAAAGAAAATGGGAGATAGAAGCGGGAGAGAGAGGGAAACTTTTGTGCTCTTTTCCTCCATAATAGGATTACGAGATATTGTGTGGTACCCACTCAGCCAGGATGCCAACGAAACAAGAACAATACTAAAGTTGGGTAAAAGTACAAATACATAGGTACCTGTACTTGCAGGAGTCGTATGTACAGGTACACTCAACTATTCGTAAAGTACTCTTTTATGAGAAAGCTAAGGCGGAAAAAGCTTGAGAAATTATTAATGAGAGAGTGGAGGAGGCGAAGAAAATAAAATTCAGTGGGAGGTATGAAAATGAGAGAAGTGGGAGAGAATGAGAGATGACTAGAAAATAATGGAAAAGTGCGCAGGTAAAAAAAGCACGAGAGATAAAGAAAAAGAGACGATATAAAATGATAATTAAATAGGAGAGGAAAGGGAATAATAATGATGAGAATAAAGAACAAGAGAAGGAAAGAGAGTGATAATAAAAAAACAAGAGAAGGAAAGAGAGACAAAAGAAAATGGATAGATGGTATTTCTTCCTGAGTTCACTTTAATATGCAACAAAGAGACTGTAAATTTGAAATTTAGCTCCTCGGAAGAGAGGGGAAATATAAAAGAAAGAGAAAGAGAAGTTAGGGGAGAATATAAAGAACCGAAGAGAGAGAGAGAAGGCGGAAGAAGAATAAGAAGGTGAAGAAAGAAGGAAGGAGAAGAAATAGAATAAAAGAGGGAATGGAAAGTCCCTGTTTTTACTTTGTATTATTTGACTGCGTGCTGCGCCTGGATCCCCCCCCCCCCCCCCAAAAAAAAGTCCGAGAGGGCCCCCCGAAATACGGCCCTGACCTTACCTTACCTTCCGGTACCAGGGGAAGTAGAAAGCTGGTGGCGTTATACAGGGATGGAAAGGTACTGGGTAGGTACTTTACAGAGATGTATAGTACTGGGTAGGTATACTTTACAGGGATGGAAAGGTAGGTACCTAGGTAGGTAAATCCGAGAGGGTTCCCCGAAATACGGCCCTGACCTACCTACCCTACCTTCCACTACCCGAGGGCCAGATGGAAGTAGGAAACTGGTGATACAGGGATGGAAAGGTACTGTTCAAATATGGGTCCTTTGGGAGTCTGAGGACCAGAGCAGAGGTAGGTAACATTTTGACGTGTACTGATGTCTTGATACTCGGAGTATACGGGGTATTTCATGAGTCCCTCCTAAATTCAAACCCTCATTTATCGAAACTTTGAGGATCCTTCATAAATCCAAATTTCTTGAAACTCACTTATTGAGGGTTGGTTAGGAATTTTCTAATCTGCTGTGAGGGCAGTGTGCCAAGCCAAGTACCAATAAGCATTCATTTTAATATCCGGTTGTACATTGTAGGTACAATTATTACAATCTCCCGTTAAATAATGAAAGTATTCACCAAACTCAGGGGAAGGGTCGCTAAACTGTTTGAGTCCTAACTGTTTGAGTCCTCCTGTATATTAGGTAGGTACCTATGGGTACCTTTTAAAATTAAAATAGGTATAGCCTATAATAACAGATAGGGATTTTCGTATATTATTATTTAGGTAGGATGATAGGGCGAGGTAGGTAGATCCCCTAGGGTAGAAGTAGAAGTTTTTGATACGTCCATTTTGAACTTCCGTACTCCCTAATATAGGTCGGTATCCATCTATATACCTTCATGATGTATAATGTATTGGTCATTTCTTTCTCTCCCTACCCCGCCTTTAACTCTTTCTACCTTCCTCTTTCTCCCATTATTCTTATGTCTCCCCCTCCATATCCAGTTATTCCCTCTTTCTCTCTTATTCTCACTCTCTTTCTCCCACTCCCTCCCCTCTTTCTCTCTCTCTCGCCCTTCAATTAAAAAAAACTCTCTCCCCTTTCTCATCCCCTCCCCTCTCATATATTCAAAACGGTAGGTAGGAAATTCAAAATGTTCATAGTAGGAATATTTCCCATGTGGAAAATGATTTAGGAAATTGCGTGAACAGTTGAACATTATTTAAATACAGCCTATATGTACATATTAGGTCAATAACAACAAACAACCTATACCTAAGTATACAATATAAAATAAGTATAAATACGTTTGTAGTACAAAGGGAGAGAGGGAGAGAGAGAAAGTAAGAGGGAGAGAGAAAGAGAGGGAGATAGAGGAAGGAAAGGAGAGAGAGGGAGAACCTTGATAACTACACGCATAGTAGAACAGTGGTGTAAGTTGAAAAATGTTAAAATTTAATTGAATTTACCAATCAACTTAGAAGTTAATTCGTAAATTCAATTAAGATTACTTTTTTTCTGCACCGTTTCTCTGTTTGTTTCGCCATAACTCTCCAAACGGTTTGTTTGATTTTGTTGAAATTTCTCCAGTTCAACACTTACAGTAGAACCTCGATTATTTCAACCTCCATTATATCAACTCTCTATTACTTCAACTCCAAAAAGTAAAAATCGGAGTTTTTCCCTATCTTTCAAGGAAATCCGACTTTATCAGAGGAACAGATCATTGAAAGTGTTCAAATAATGAGACTAATAACGAAGAAAACAATATCGAAAACGTGTTTTTTTTCTGTTTCTTAGTTTGTTTTATTTAATTTCAAAATAAAAGGGTATTTCTTCCCTATATTTTGTTCTTTTGTACCACTAAATTTGGCCCTTTTTTCAATGTTTTATACGGAATTTCGATTATTTCAACTTTTATACAGAACCTCGATAGTTTCAACTACCCTCGGTCCCAATCAGTTGAAATAATAGAGGTTCTACTGTATGTACTCGTAAATCGTAGTCCGGCCAAGCGGGAACTCTCTCATTTCAATTACATTGCCTTGAACCTCAAAGGATACCCAGTTGGCTATTCGCCATCAGATTTTCGGCTATATTGCGCCTACAGAAGGCCTCCACTACAAAATGTATTAGTATTTCAGGCGTATAAATTTTATATCGCCATAAAAATCTCCACTCAATAGCTGAAATGTGCGTGCCTGAATTTGCTTTTAAAAGCAAAATTAGAAGTAAAAAATAAATAAAATTAAAATCTCTCTTTTCTTTCAGGGTCATTTTATAATAAACAATTTTTTTCGAACTGTAGAAAAATGAAAATTCCTAGGTCTATTACCTATACATATAGGTATAGACGTATAGAGAAACTAGTATAGCTCGCTATACTGTAGTAATAGAAAGTAAAAAATCCCTTGGAAAGAGGGTGATTCAAATAGATCAGTTGCACTTACATGGGTGATGTTTCAAAGTCATAGAGCAGGAAAAATGAGGATCAACGGAATTTTTTCTTTTTCTTCTACGACTTCTAGGGAAAACCCCTATAAAGAAAAAAAAAAAAAAAAAAAAAAAAAAAAATTTAAAACCTACTTTCGTTTATCTCTATGTCTTTTAGCTTGTGAATGTTTGTTAGAACACAGACGCTGTGAGAACCGATGCTTGTACTCCTCACCTGAAAATTAAAAAAAAATCTAAAAATTGAGGAAAAAACGAGAGAAAAAGAGAGGGAAAAGAAAGAGAACTCGAAAAGAATAGAACAAGAGAGAGAGAGATTATAATGAAACAGAAGAGTACCTCTCAGACTGCAGGGCACTTCATTTCATTTGTAGGATGTTGCATCCCACGTATAAGTACCTCTCTCTCTCTTCCCTTTGTTTCTCTCTCTCTCTCTCTCTCTCTCTTTCTCTCTTTCTCTCTCTCTCTCTCTTTTCTACCCCCTTTCATTCTCTCTATCTCGCTCTTTATTTCTTTGTTTACCTCTTCTTTCCGTCTTTCCCTCTCCGGTCTATCCCTCTCTTTTCCTCTCTCAGTCTCTCTCTCCCTCTCAATTTTCTCTCTCTTTCTTCCACTCTCCTTCTTTTTTTCTCTCTATCTCTTCCTCTCACCCTTTCTTTCTTCCCCTCTGTTCTCTCTCTGCTTTCTCTCTCTTTCTCCCTCCTTTTCTATTTCTCTAACTCTCTCTCTCCCTCTCTCTCTCTTTCTCTTTCCCTCTCTCTTCTCTACACCCGCCCACATTCTATGTCGTCCTAACGTCCTAAGGCAATGCACACAACTTGCTTGTATCTTGTATTATTGTTTGTAAATCTCTCTTCTCTACGCCCGCCCACATTCTATGCCGTCCTAACGTCCTAAGGCAATGCATACAACTTGCTTGTATTATTGTTTGTAATAATTCTTATATTATGACTATAACTATTAGGTACATCTATACAACTTGTCTCGACTTGCACAATGACAGTATACTGACAGCACAGCAGGGCCGTATTTATAACCCCCCCCACCCTTCTCAGGAACTTATGTTGTTCCTTTGCCTGCATAAGTAGTCGTCCACAACGGAGAACCGACCATAGACCCGCGCCTAGTACCGACCCAATCCTTTACCTAACCTACATAAGCACATAAGCAGGCGTCCACAATGGAGAACCGACCATAGACCCGCGCCTAGTACCGACCCAATCCTTTACCTAACCTACATAAGCACATAAGCAGGCGTCCACAATGGAGAACCGACCATCGACCCGCGCCTAGTACCGACCCAAGAGAAAATAAACCATGCTAATGAATAGAAGCGTCCTCAACGGAGCCTTGACCATAGTACCAAAACCCTCGCAGAAAATCAAGAAATTGAGCTGAGGATTTCTTCTGCGATGGTCGATGAGTCGATGGTCTCGGCGATGGTCGATAGTCCATCGTCGCTGTTGTGGCCGCGCACTTACTGTGATAGAAATTCGAGCAAAACAAATACCTATAAATTATGTGCACAGAAAAAAAAGCCCATTTCATTAAACACCAAGGCGAACTGTGAATTTTAACAAGCGAATCGACCCAATAAAACATTCATTGTTTGTCGGTGTTTATTAAGCGTTCGACACAAACACAATCACTGGGATTTTGGATGATTGTCAAGAAAATGAAGAGGAAGAAGAAGAAGAAGAAGAAGAAGAAGAAGACGAAAAAGCAGAAGAAAAAGGAGAAAAAGCAGAAAAAGAAGACGAAAAAGCAGACGAAAAAAGAAGAAGAAGACGAAAAATCAGACGAAAAAGCAGAAGAAGAAACGAAAAAGAAAATGGCATTCAGCATAAAAAGCGTGTCAGCGTGTCTGAACTTGCCTGACCGGAACAATGCGCGCATTGCTTGCATTTCTTGCGAGCGTGTTTTTTTTTAGATTTACTTTGGCGTAATTAATAGATTTGAAGCAGCGTGTTTCTTGATTAGATTTAGTGTCTAATTAGATTATTATTTATTTAGATTATGGCGTGGCAAAGCGTATAGTGTCCGGAACAAGGAGATTTGTTTACTGATAAAATTATATCTACATGATTAATTTAATCTTAATATAAATATGTATTCCACATTCAATTTGTAGGGAAATGTCCGCATGTTTGTGATGTTTTCCAATGCCCTCGACCCCAAACAGGTTACTTTCTGGTGTTCTCGTGTTGACCCAGCACCTAAATGGGAAGTATTGTGTCTCTTCTGGTCTCAAAAAAAAGCCACATTCACGGCCAAATTTTGCCACAAATTTTCAGCACGTTGCCAGCACCTGATCCTGGTGAAAAGAAAGTGATCAAAAACAACAACACTGTTCTCGCAGATTATTTTTACTTTCCTTATCCTATACCGGCTGTTTCCAACTAGCGGCCGCCAGACCATTTTTGTGGACCGCGAAGCTTTTAGTATGGGCCCCCTCGGCCTGGATTTTTGCTCTTTTACTATGGAACGGACTCCAAAAATGGAGCATCCTCAAGAAAATCCTGGGCCTTCTCCCCTGTGTATATGGCCCGCGATCCCGCGAAGTACATGATGTGGCCCACATACACATGGAAGTTGGAAATCCCTGTCCTATCATAAGGAAGGTAATCTCCTATTTTACAAAATTTTCGAGGGTCAGTTTTTTTTT
>NW_007379121.1:0-1749 GCF_000475195.1 Diaphorina citri | reverse complement strand
TTTTTTTTTTTTTTTTTTGCTTAAAATTTCTGTCATTGAGAATTAGGTATTATTGACGCATTGACCTTATGTATTTAAAGTAGAAACACAATACACGTGACTATCTAGTAGTGAGTTTCTACCTTTATTTATTGTTATTATTATTTTCCTAAAGATTATACCCCTCGGAAAATTGAGATCCTGTTTCTCACTCCCGTATTTCTTCCTATTACAGGAATGCAAGCGTTTCACACTGATCTTCCAGTAGGCCGCTCCATACATCTTCGCCGACTCAAACATCCCCTAGACGAGAACCCCTGCTGGGAAATCCTAGGCCGTATAGTGGTACGCCTCTGTGCTGTCCTACTATCTTTACCTCTGTTGCTAGTACTTGTAGTGCTGTTACCTCTGTGCGTGGTAGCGCGATGGTTCCTTCTGTTTGTACATTGGAATACACAACGGTCCAGATATCAAGGTAAGCTCCTGGTTTATTACCTCTGTGTTTTACCTCTGTTGCTAGTACTTGTAGTGCTAGTACCTCTGTGCGTGGTGGCGCGATGGTTCCTTCTGTTTGTACATTGGAATACACAACGGTCCAGATATCAAGGTAAGCTCCTGGTCTATTACCTCTGTTGCTAGTACTTGTAGTGCTGTTACCTCTGTGCGTGGTGGCGCGATGGTTCCTTCTGTTTGTACATTAGAATACACAACGGTCCAGATATCAAGGTAAGCTCCTGGTCTATTACCTCTGTGTTTTACCTCTGTTGCTAGTACTTGTAGTGCTGTTACCTCTGTGTGTGGTGACACGATGAATTCTGTTTGTACATTGGAATACACAACGGTCCAGATATCAAGGTAAGCTCTTGGTCTATTACCTCTGTGTTTTACTTCTGTTGCTAGTACTTGTAGTGCTGTTACCTCTGTTGCTTGTACATTCTTCTCTTTGCCGTTGATTAGCAGCTGAAAACAAGAAAGCGTCCAAGATTAGAAAAGGTGTCAAATGAACAAACAAACAAAAATCGAAGGGAGTAAACCATGAATTACCAAATTGCCATAACTTACTTTTTGACTTGTTTGAATCAATGAAAGTTACGACTTCCCAAGAACTCAAATCAGAAATCCAACAACATTCAATCCTATTGTGTGTGGTGACACGATGGTCGATGGTTCCTTCTGTTTGTACATTGAAATACACAACGGTCCAGATATCAAGGTAAGCTCCTGGCCTATTACCTCTGTGTTTTACCTCTGTTGCTAGTACTTTCCTGTCTTTACCGTTGATTAGTATCTGAAAACACATAAGTTGCCAAGATTAGAAAATTGTCAAGTGAACAAACAAACAAAAATCGAAGGGAGTAATAAACTAGAGATGGATACGAGTGAATACTTTACTCATTAAACTACGGATCGTCACAATATCCGTACGATCCGGATCGCAACAAGAAATACGAAGAAAGAAAAGTTGTGAATTTTAAGGTTTAAGATGTTATCACATTTGACATGGTATGCAGGTTTTAGTAAGTGCAAATGCTTAAAAATATTATTATTCTGTTGTAATGTTTGTTAACTCTATTATAAGGTTGAAAAGTTCTTTACTTCCAAGTTAAAAACTGACGCTAATGGCAAGTAATAAATCATTTTGAAATGTAGACGTATTGAGATAGATTGCAGGTGATTTTGGGATACCCGCTCAGAAGAGGAACCCTTGAGAGGTTCCCTAGAGGCCCTTGAAGGGACAATCGGGCCCAAAATCCAACGACCAGATTCCGA